>NW_027068163.1:0-5800 GCF_032884065.1 Artemia franciscana
ATATAATAATTTCTGTTTGTTTTAAGTTTTAATGTTTCTCCTTACTTTTAGTTAATTTTTTTTCTATTTTGTTAATGAGGCCTAGAGACAAATATTTTTCTAAAGGCAATGGAAAAAGTATGTCAATTAAAGTACAGTGTTTTTAACGCTTTTAACGTTTTTCAAAGCTTTAGTTCAGGGTTTGACCCCCCCCCCCTCGATATTTTTGTCTGAGTCGTAAAAACTTAAAAAAAAATACATATGCACAAACTTTTGATGTGTACATAAAAATGAAAAAAGTAAGTAATTACAAAAAATACATAAATCAATGGCCAACTTACAAAAACTAAAATATAAGCTCCCTGCATTCAATTCTGTTGAACAATGCCGAAGTGTTGGACGGATGTTTTTTAACAGTATTGACAGTTTTGAACTTGGTTATCAAACACCAAAATATTTGATGCCTTTAGACTCAGTATTTTAAAAAGTAACGCATTATTGAAGTAGTTTGTTCAAAGAAAAACATTCAAACTAAGATTAAGAAGATTAAATAAAAAGTTTTAATTCAATATTTTTAATTTATTTTTAATATCGAAAGCCAATATATTTGACACCTTTATACTTCATTACTGTAAAAATTTAATCTTTTTCAAAGTGACAACTAGATGAATACAATCACTCCTGGAGAAAAAGTTTAATAAAACACGAAATACGTATCCGTTTATGGGGAAAATATAGAAATTCCCAGCGTTCCGTTCAGGGGAAACATTTCTGCTTTTAGTGGCTTCATATATCAGCTCATGGGTACTCCTGCAATGCAATCAGAAGTTGACGGCATATTCTTACCGAAGTTGCACTTTATTAAGTTTTTTTCCTTGTGTTTTCTATAGTTATACGAACGTTCTTGTGTTCTAATAACTGTACTATTTACTAATAAACAAATACATATTTGTTCTTTTCTTTGATTTTTTTCCCAAACGCTCATTTTTTTCCCAAAGTCGTCGGATCAAAATTCTGAGATAGCCATTTTATTTAACATAGTCGAAAAACCTTATAACTATGTCTTTGGGGATGACTTACTCCACCACAGTCACCGTGGGAGGGGCTGCAAGTTACAAACTTTGACCAGTGTTTGCACATAGTACTGGTTATTGGGAATTGTACAGATGTTTTCAGGGGGATTATTGGTTGGGCGGAGGGGTTGAGAAGAGGGGATTATGTGGGGGAAACTTTCCATGGAGGAATTTGTCATGGGGGAAGAAGATTTCCATGAAGGGGGTGCAGCATTTTCTAGCATTATTTAAAAAAGCAATGAAAAAATAAATATGAAAAAGTTTTTTCAACTGAAAGTAAGGAGTAGCATGAAAACTTAAAACGAACAGAAAATATTACGCATATAAGGGGTTCACCTCCTCCTAATACCTCGCTCTTTACGCTAAAGTATTTTTAGTAATTTCAACTATTTATTCTACGGCCTTTGTGATTCAGGGGGCAAAATTTAAGCTTTAGTGTACAGAGCGAGGTATTGACGAGTGGGCGAACCCTCTCATATACGTAATAAAAACATACGAAGAAGTTTGTTACGTAAGCTAATTCGTAAGTTACGCATATCTTTTACTAATGAAAACGTTCGTAAAAAAATATTAAAAGTTCTAGTTGACTTTTTAAGTACCCAAAAAACTGGAGGGCAATTGAGCCTCCCCCCTCCTTTTTTCTCAAAATTATTCGATCAAAACTATGGGAAAGCCATTTAGCCAAATAAATAAATATGCCAATTTCGCTTTAACTATTCATCTGCGGAGAGCCGAAATCAAAACATGGATTAACTAAAAAAACATTCAGAAATTAATTAAAAAAAACAAGTTTTTTTTAATTGAAAGTAAGGAGCGACATTAAAACTTAAAACGAGCAGAAAGTACTCTGTATTTGAAAGGGGCTGTTCCCTCTTCAACGCCCTGCTCTTTACGCTAAAGTTTTTACTGTTTTAAAAAATAAAGTTGAGAGAAAGAGTCAAACTTTAGCGTAAAAAGCGGGGCGCTGAAGAGGGAACAGTCCCTTTCATATACGGAGTAATTATTGCCCGTTTTAAGTTTTAATGTCGCTCCTTACTTTCAGTTAATTTTTTTTTTTTTATTTAATCTTGTACATGAAGGTGCGCTTTATGTCAAAAATTGCATTTTATTTTAATTTTATGTATTATTACCTCACAAATATTATCATCTTTTATTATTACTAGATAAAGAAACTAGATTTCAAATGAGCCTTTAAAGCCCTCTTTATGAAATTTCAGCGCTCTATTAGCGACAAAGAAAATAAAAAGAAAAAAAGGAAACATCACTGATTCCCAAGCAAAAAAGGTGTTTTCTTTGTTGCTAAAGATGGGAACTTTAATCCTCCTGATTGAAGTTTCGCCTATGGAGATTCCAATAAAGCGGTTTTTCTTATGATCCGACATCATTTTTGAGGGGATCCAGGCTATTTTTCAAAAATTTCCATAAATTTGTTTTCGCAATAAGCTTTTGTCGAAAATAATAGTTACTATTCCTGGATTAGTTTCAAATATTGATTTTTCCTCACTTGACATTTTTTTTTCAAAATCTATATATATAAAAATAAGTTGTTTGTATGTCTGTCGACTGACGTCACTGTCTGCGTATGACGTCTGAATTATTTCATCATATACCAGTTCAAAAACGAATGTATTCAAGCCGAAGTAGCTGAGTTGGTAAAGCGTTATGTTCCAGGTTCTAGGTCTGAGAGGTTCCAGGTTCGAACCTTGGCTTTAGCGTTAATACAAAATAAGAAAAAAACTAAAAAAGATAAAAATTACAAAAAAACTAAAAAGAAAATACTAAAAAAACTAAAAAAGCTAAAAAACTAAAAAAAACTAAAAAAAGGTAAAAAACTAAAAACTAAAAAAGAAAAAACTAAAAAAAAGGTAAAAACTAAAAAAAAACTAAAAAGAAAAAAAAATGAAAACTAATAAAAAACTAAAAAAACAAAAAACTAAAAACAAAAAAAAAACTAAAAAGAAAAAAAAGGAAAAAAACAAAAAAATCATTTCATCATATACCAATTCAAAAACGAATGTATATACAGACCGGGACACAGGGAATATAAATGATGACCGGGACACTCAAAGAGAAATTACAGACTGGGACACCGGGACACAAATGACGACTGGGACGTGTGTGTCGACTGACGTCATGTTTGTGTGTCGACTGACGTCATGTTTGTGTGTCGACTGACGTCATGTTTGTCGACTATAAATGACGACTGGGACACAGGGACACAACTACAACGGGGACGCCGGGAGGCACAGGGGGTATACATAAATGACGATGGGGACACGGGGAATGTTTGATTAACAATTACCATCAACAAAGCTCAAGGACAATCATTAGAATAATGAGGTATAGATCTGAATACGGATTGTTTTTCCCATGGACAAGTATATGTTGCATGTTCAAGAGTCGGTAAACCTGACAATCTATTTATATGTACAGACAATGGGACGGCGAAGAATGTTGTATATTCGCAAGTTGTATGTAGTTAAAAACATGTATGTATATCTATCTATATTCACAGGTGGGACACAGGGCCACAACTACAATGGCGCGTAATTAATATGGCGCGTAACGACTTACGCGTGCGGGGGGGGGGGGGCTTAGGGGGGGGGTGGGGGGTGGCGTGAAGCGCCCCGAGCTAGTGCAAATATAAATTTTCGGTGACTATTGCGTGGGGTTCGTTCTTTATTAGGTTGCGGCCGAAGCGTCTCGATTATGATAGGCTTGGTGCGTCTCCTCTAATTCTGGATCTCCAGCCTGTAATGAGTTCCGGAAGAGCCGGTGTAAGTACCGACTTGGTCCAGAGCCTGTTGCTTGGTCCAGAGCCAGAGCAACAACAATTACCGGGTAAATAATCAGTAACGCAAAGTCAAAGACATACTAAATTTTAAACAGCACCTGGAACTGAAGACAATCATTTGGTTGGATTTTGCATTTTCTAATTCTCTAATTAGAGCTATTTGAACGCTGTAATTTTTAGGTGGTTGGAATGCTTAAAAATTTTAATAAAACTTGGGAAAACAGAACCTGATTCACGAAAACAGAACCTGACCAAACTCTGTGAAACAAGATGGGTCGAGTGCCATCAACCAGTTGACTTTGGTTCAGTGACATTTTTGCGGAGAAGGAAAAACGTCGTTCAGATTTCGTTTTGTAGGTAGATAGTTTACTTAAAAAAAAAAAAAAAAAAAAAAAAGAAATCAATTGGCCGGCACTGTAGATATATTATGTACATGAATACTTGGTTTGCTGATGCGATTCTGCAAGAAAAAAAAGCCCCTTAAAGATACAAAAGTATGCCTAGTGCGTGCGTCCTCGTTTGCAAGGGTCAGACTGACGGTCTCTAAGGTTGACCATTAGACTAAGTCCACGGGAAGAATTTTTTGTAGCCCCCGCCCCCCCGAACGAAAATCCTGGGCACTGCCTTGCCCAACCGAAAAGCATGCCACGATGGACTTGCAGGCTTGACAATCTTCTATGGGTTTCACCCTGTTATGCGTGGCCTCGTTGTCAACACCTGTTTCATACTGTGGGTGGGAGAGGGATGATTAAAACGAGGGGTTATGAAAACTGTTAAAAAAATATGAAGAATGAGTAAAGTACTCATGAATTACCGTGATATACTGCAGTAACATGTTAATCTGTACTGTAGTAAAATTAATACCACACCAAATTTAAAGGAGGTCGATGAAATTGCTGTAAATTACGCAGAATAGGCACTTCCTCAATGTAGAATTTTACTGTGTATAACAGAGGGGGTAGAAATTATTGCGGATGACCATATTTTCATTATTCTTCAAGTGTGCATGCATATATCTTGCAGAGGTATAAAAAAAATCTCAGGAGAAGTAAACGACCCATAGTTGTTTTTACTTGATGATGAGCCATTACTTGATTTGAAGTTTATGTTCTTTAATTTCCGTATTTTGTTTTTCTTCAACTACGCGGTGATGTTCCTTCAGCCGTGAGGGCTAGCCGATCTCTAGTCTGTGATCATTCTACGTTTCATTTTCGTAATTCCGGCAACGTCTGGATTCCATTCCGAACATCATTCACGTTGGTTTTCAGTCTCCAGACTGCCACGCATTCTACCATTGAACACTCTGCCTGAATCAATTAAATAGTGCCACTTGCTTGTTGCCTTCAGGAAATGGTAATTTTTTTTCCAGATAATATTTTTTTCCAATATCCTAACACGGTGGGTGTCACTGAGCCAAACTTGATATCTATGTTTGTATTATTTACTGCATATAAAACTTTTTTTATTTGTGTGTTTTTGTTTTCTTCTTTAATTTTCACATGCATTCACATCCATTAAACCTTATGGAAGTGCATAACGATATGTTAGTTTTTTTTAATTTATATTTATTCCTGAATTAATTCTTGAATAGACTTCTATGATTAACCTCCACATGCACAAAAAAAAATAACTAGTTCATAGAAACAATGGTCATTGTTTTTTATCAGATAATGCTGCGCCAAACCTATATGAAGACATTTGAAAACCCGACCTTGAGGCGTTTCATGCCAATATACAACGGTTTTTTGAAAAAGAAAAAACAAAAAAAAACAACAACAAAAAACCAAATATAAAACTCACGGGGATAAGTGGAGCCTCTAATTTTAAAAATGACAGTTGCTTAACATCTAGACTTTACAACAATAAGAAAAGCTTAGCTTTTGGCTTTGGTTTGGCAGGCACATTTGGTTTTAGTTATGATGTTTCAGAATAGATTTTCGGGATTGCTGTAATT
>NW_027068164.1:0-5800 GCF_032884065.1 Artemia franciscana
GAAAACTAAAACTTTTGAAATAGGAAAAGAGCCTTTAATCACATTCTTTACCATGTGCAATCATAAAATTGTCTAATATCTTCATTTTTTCAACATACGTAGCTTATTACCCTCGAAAACTAAAACTTTTGAAATAGAAAAGAGCCTTTAATCACATTCTTTACCATTTGCAATCATAAAATAGTCTAATATCTTCATTTTTTCAACATACGTAGCTATTACCCTCCGAAAACTAAAACTTTTGAAATAGGAAAAGAGCCTTTAATCACATTCTTTACCATTTGCAATGATAAAATAGTCTAATATCTTCATTTTTTCAACCTACGTAGCTATAACCCTCGAAAACTAAAACTTTTGAAATAGGAAAAGAGCCTTTAATCACATTCTTTACCATTTGCAATCATAAAATAGTCTAATATCTTCATTTTTTCAACAGACGTAGCTATTACCCTCGAAAACTAAAACTTTTGAAATTGGAAAAGAGCCTTTAATCACATTCTTTACCATTTGCAATCATAAAATAGTCTAATATCTTCATTTTTTCAACATACGTAGCTATTACCCTCGAAAACTAAAACTTTTGAAATAGGAAAAGAGCCTTTAATCACATTCTTTACCATTTGCAATCATAAAATAGTCTAATATCTTCATTTTTCCAACATACGTAGCTATTACCCTCGAAAACTAAAACTTTTGACATAGGAAAAGAGCCTTTAATCACATTCTTTACCATTTGCAATCATAAAATAGTCTAATATCTTCATTTTTTCAACATACGTAGCTATTAACCTCGAAAACTAAAACTTTTGAAATAGGAAAAGAGCCTTTAATCACATTCTTTACCATTTGCAATCATAAAATAGTCTAATATCTTCATTTTTCAACATACGTAGCTATTACCCTCGAAAACTAAAACTTTTGAAATAGGAAAAGAGCCTTTAATCACATTCTTTACCATGTGCAATCATAAAACAGTCTAATATCTTCATTTTTTCCACAGACATAGCTATTACCCTCGAAAACTAAAACTTTTGAAATAGGAAAAGAGCCTTTAATCACATTCTTTACCATTTGCAATCATAAAATAGTCTAATATCTTCATTTTTTCAACATACGTAGCTATTACCCGAAAACTAAAACTTTTGAAATAGGAAAAGAGCCTTTAATCACATTCTTTACCATTTGCAATCATAAAATCGTCTAATATCTTCATTTTTTCAACATACGTAGCTATTACCCTCGAAAACTAAAACTTTTGACATAGGAAAAGAGCCTTTAATCACATTCTTTACCATGTACAATCATAAAATAGTCTAATATCTTCATTTTTTCCACAGACATAGCTATTACCCTCGAAAACTAAAACTTTTGAAATAGGAAAAGAGCCTTTAATCACATTCTTTACCATTTGCAATCATAAAATAGTCTAATATCTTCATTTTTTCAACATACGTAGCTATTACCCTCGAAAACTAAAACTTTTGACATAGGAAAAGAGCCTTTAATCACATTCTTTACCATTTGCAATCATAAAATAGTCTAATATCTTCATTTTTTCAACATACGTAGCTATTACCCTCGAAAACTAAAACTTTTGAAATAGGAAAAGAGCCTTTAATCACATTCTTTACCATTTGCAATCATAAATAGTCTAATATCTTCATTTTTCCAACATACGTAGCTATTACCCTCGAAAACTAAAACTTTTGAAATAGGAAAAGAGCCTTTAATCACATTCTTTACCATTTGCAATCATAAAATAGTCTAATATCTTCATTTTTTCCAACAAACGTAGCTATTACCCTCGAAAACTAAAACTTTTGACATAGGAAAAGAGCCTTTAATCACATTCTTTACCATTTGCAATCATAAAATAGTCTAATATCTTCATTTTTTCAACATACGTAGCTATTACCCTCGAAAACTAAAACTTTTGAAATAGGAAAAGAGCCTTTAATCACATTCTTTACCATTTGCAATCATAAAAAGTCTAATATCTTCATTTTTTCAACATACGTAGCTATTACCCTCGAAAACTAAAACTTTTGAAATAGGAAAAGAGCCTTTAATCACATTCTTTACCATTTGCAATCATAAAATAGTCTAATATCTTCATTTTTTCAACATACGTAGCTATTACCCTCGAAAACTAAAACTTTTGACATAGGAAAAGGGCCTTTAAGCACATTCTTTACCATGTGCAATCATAAAATAGTCTAATATCTTCATTTTTCCAACATACGTAGCTATTACCCTCGAAAACTAAAACTTTTGAAATAGAAAAAGCCTTTAATCACATTCTTTACCATTTGCAATCATAAAATAGTCTAATATCTTCATTTTTTCAACATACGTAGCTATTACCCTCGAAAACTAAAACTTTTGAAATAGGAAAAGAGCCTTTAATCACATTCTTTACCATTTGCAATCATAAAATAGTCTAATATCTTCATTTTTTCAACCTACGTAGCTATTAACCCTCGAAAACTAAAACTTTTGAAATAGGAAAAGAGCCTTTAATCACATTCTTTACCATGTGCAATCATAAAATAGTCTAATATCTTCATTTTTTCAACATACGTAGCTATTACCCTCGAAAACTAAAACTTTTGAAATAGGAAAAGAGCCTTTAATCACATTCTTTACCATTTGCAATCATAAAATAGTCTAATATCTTCATTTTTTCAACATACGTAGCTATTACCCTCGAAAACTAAAACTTTTGACATAGGAAAAGAGCCTTTAATCACATTCTTTACCATTTGCAATCATAAAATAGTCTAATATCTTCATTTTTACAACATACGTAGCTATTACCCTCGAAAACTAAAACTTTTGAAATAGGAAAAAAGCCTTTAATCACATTCTTTACCATTTGCAATCATAAAATAGTCTAATATCTTCATTTTTCAACATACGTAGCTATTACCCTCGAAAACTAAAACTTTTGAAATAGGAAAAGAGCCTTTAATCACATTCTTTACCATTTGCAATCATAAAACAGTCTAATATCTTCATTTTTTCCACAGACATAGCTATTACCCTCGAAAACTAAAACTTTTGAAATAGGAAAAGAGCCTTTAATCACATTCTTTACCATTTGCAATCATAAAATAGTCTAATATCTTCATTTTTTCAACATACGTAGCTATTACCCTCGAAAACTAAAACTTTTGAAATAGGAAAAGAGCCTTTAATCACATTCTTTACCATTTGCAATCATAAAATAGTCTAATATCTTCATTTTTTCAACATACGTAGCTATTACCCTCGAAAACTAAAACTTTTGACATAGGAAAAGAGCCTTTAATCACATTCTTTACCATTTGCAATCATAAAATAGTCTAATATCTTCATTTTTTCCACAGACATAGCTATTACCCTCGAAAACTAAAACTTTTGAAATAGGAAAAGAGCCTTTAATCACATTCTTTACCATTTGCAATCATAAAATAGTCTAATATCTCATTTTTCAACATACGTAGCTATTACCCTCGAAAACTAAAACTTTTGAAATAGGAAAAGAGCCTTTAATCACATTCTTTACCATTTGCAATCATAAAATAGTCTAATATCTTCATTTTTTCAACATACGTAGCTATTACCCTCGAAAACTAAAACTTTTGAAATAGGAAAAGAGCCTTTAATCACATTCTTTACCATGTACAATCATAAAATAGTCTAATATCTTCATTTTTTCAACATACGTAGCTATTACCCTCGAAAACTAAAACTTTTGAAATAGGAAAAGAGCCTTTAATCACATTCTTTACCATTTGCAATCATAAAATAGTCTAATATCTTCATTTTTTCAACATACGTAGCTATTACCTCGAAAACGAAAACTTTTGAAATAGGAAAAGAGCCTTTAATCACATTCTTTACCATTTGCAATCATAAAATAGTCTAATATCTTCATTTTTTCAACATACGTAGCTATTACCCTCGAAAACTAAAACTTTTGACATAGGAAAAGAGCCTTTAATAACATTCTTTACCATGTACAATCATAAAATAGTCTAATATCTTCATTTTTTCAACATACGTAGCTATTACCCTCCAAAACTAAAACTTTTGAAATAGGAAAAGAGCCTTTAATCACATTCTTTACCATTTGCAATCATAAAATAGTCTAATATCTTCATTTTTTCAACATACGTAGCTATTACCCTCGAAAACTAAAACTTTTGAATAGGAAAAGAGCCTTTAATCACATTCTTTACCATTGCAATCATAAAATAGTCTAATATCTTCATTTTTTCAACATACGTAGCTATTACCCTCGAAAACTAAAATTTTGAAATAGGAAAAGAGCCTTTAATCACATTCTTTACCATTTGCAATCATAAAATAGTCTAATATCTTCATTTTTTCAACATACGTAGCTATTACCCTCGAAAACTAAAACTTTTGAATAGGAAAAGAGCCTTTAATCACATTCTTTACCATGTGCAATCATAAAATTGTCTAATATCTTCATTTTTTCAACATACGTAGCTATTACCCTCGAAAACTAAAACTTTTGAAATAGGAAAAGAGCCGTTAATCACATTCTTTACCATTTGCAATCATAAAATAGTCTAATATCTTCATTTTTTCAACATACGTAGCTATTACCCCGAAAACTAAAACTTTTGAAATAGGAAAAGAGCCTTTAATCACATTCTTTACCATTTGCAATCATAAAATAGTCGAATATCTTCATTTTTTCAACATACGTAGCTATTACCCTCGAAAACTAAAACTTTTGAAATAGGAAAAGAGCCTTTAATCACATTCTTTACCATGTGCAATCATAAAATAGTCTAATATCTTCATTTTTTCCAGACTAGCTATTACCCTCGAAAACTAAAACTTTTGAAATAGGAAAAGAGCCTTTAATCACATTCTTTACCATTTGCAATCATAAAATAGTCTAATATCTTCATTTTTTCAACATACGTAGCTATTACCCTCAAAAACTAAAACTTTTGAAATAGGAAAAGAGCCTTTAATCACATTCTTTACCATTTGCAATCATAAAATAGTCTAATATCTTCATTTTTCAACATACGTAGCTATTACCCTCGAAAACTAAAACTTTTGACATAGGAAAAGAGCCTTTAATCACATTCTTTACCATGTTGCAATCATAAAATAGTCTAATATCTTCATTTTTTCCACAGACATAGCTATTACCCTCGAAAACTAAAACTTTTGAAATAGGAAAAGAGCCTTTAATCACATTCTTTACCATTTGCAATCATAAAATAGTCTAATATCTTCATTTTTCAACATACGTAGCTATTACCCTCGAAAACTAAAACTTTTGAAATAGGAAAAGAGCCTTTAATCACATTCTTTACCATTTGCAATCATAAAACAGTCTAATATCTTCATTTTTTCCACAGACATAGCTATTACCCTCGAAAACTAAAACTTTTGAAATAGGAAAAGAGCCTTTAATCACATTCTTTACCATTTGCAATCATAAAATAGTCTAATATCTTCATTTTTTCAACATACGTAGCTATTACCCTCGAAAACTAAAACTTTTGAAATAGGAAAAGAGCCTTTAATCACATTCTTTACCATTTGCAATCATAAAATAGTCTAATATCTTCATTTTTTCAACATACGTAGCTATTACCCTCGAAAACTAAAACTTTTGAAATAGGAAAAGAGCCTTTAATCACATTCTTTACCATTTGCAATCATAAAATAGTCTAATATCTTCATTTTTTCCAACATACGTAGCTATTACCCTCGAAAACTAAAACTTTTGAAATAGGAAAAGAGCCTTTAATCACATTCTTTACCA
>NW_027068165.1:0-5769 GCF_032884065.1 Artemia franciscana
CTAGAAACAGTGAAAGTTTGATTCTAGCTAGTCTATCTACTATTTCTATGAGTCATATGCAAGAATATAATATCGGTAGAAATAGACAATAATATCGGCCACTGCGCGTCTTTTCTAAAATGACGTCTTGCATATGACTCATAGAAATAGTAGGTAGACTAGCTAGAATCAAAATATTTTGCACAAGGACTTGCTTTTAATAGATTCAGCAGTGAAAGTTTGATTCTAGCTAGTCTATCTACTATTTCTATGAGTCATATGCAAGACAATAATATCGTAGAAATAGACAATAATATCGGCCACTGCGCGTCTTTTGTAAAATGACGTCTTGCATATGACTCATAGAAATAGTAGATAGACTAGCTAGAATCAAACTTTCTTGTATTCTAATTGATTTTAAAAACTTACTATTGATTCTAGACCAGCTAGAATCAATAGTAGATAGACTAGCTAGAATCAATAAAACTTTTAATAGATTCAGCAGTGAAAGTTTGATTCTAGCTAGTCTATCTACTATTTCAATGAGTCATATGCAAGAATATAATATCGGTAGAAATAGACAATAATATCGGCCACTGCGCGTCTTTTCTAAAATGACGTTTTGCATATGACTCATAGAAATAGTAGATAGACTAGCTAGAATCAAACTTTCTTGTATTCTAATTGATTTTAAAAACTTACTATTGATTCTAGACCAGCTAGAATCAATAGTAGATAGACTAGCTAGAATCAATAAAACTTTTAATAGATTCAGCAGTGAAAGTTTGATTCTATTTCTATGAGTCATACGGATATTCTCATATGCAAGTCCTTGTGCAAAATATTTTGATTCTAGCTAGTCTATCTACTATTTCTATGAGTCATATGCAAGACGTCATTTTAGAAAAGACTTTTTCACTATTCAATAAATAGATTCAAATCTATTTGAATCTAGAATCAAACTTTCTGTTTGATTCTAATAGAATCAATAGAATAGCACTAGTTCGTATGTGACGTCTTGCATATGGTTCTAGAATTCTAGAACCATTTCTATGAGTCTATTTATGTTATGAATGAAATGAAAGGTCTTGCATACAAGAGTAGATAGATTTATTAAACGGAGTAGAAATAGAAGTAGAACTCTGACCTAGTAAGCAAATCCACGAACACCGCCTCGTTTAATAAAACTTCAATAAAACTTTTAATAGATTCAGCAGTGAAAGTTTGATTCTAGCTAGTCTATCTACTATTTCTAAACGGAGTAGTTAAACCTATTTGAATATCGGCCACCTAGGGGCCTAGAGGAAAATCAATTTTATAAAACTCATAGAAATAGTAGATAGACTTATTAAACGGAGAAATAGACTCGCTTAATAAAACTAGTTTATTAAGTTTATTAAGCTACTTATTAAAAGTAGCTAGTCTAGCTAGTCTATCTACTATTTCTATGAGTTTTATTTGTCTATTCTAGCTAGTCTATCTACTATTTATGTTATGAATGAAATGAAAGGTCTTGCATACAAGAGTAGATAGATTTATTAAACGGAGTAGAAATAGAAATAAACAATAATATCGGCCACTGCGCGTCTTTTCTAAAATGACGTCTTGCATATGACTCATAGAAATAGTAGATAGACTAGCTAGAATAGACAAATAAAACTCATAGAAATAGTAGATAGACTAGCTAGAATCAAACTATCTACTATTCCGATATACAAGATATTATTGTCTATTAAATAGACAATAATATCGGCCACTGCGCGTCTTTTCTAAAATGACGTCTTGCATATGACTCATAGAAATAGTAGATAGACTAGACAGAATCAAACTTTCTTGTATTCTAATTGATTTTAAAAACTTACTATTGATTCTAGACCAGCTAGAATATAATATCGGTAGAAATAGACAATAATATCGGCCACTGCGCGTCTTTTCTAAAATGACGTCTTGCATATGACTCATAGAAATAGTAGATAGACTAGCTAGAATCAAAATATTTTGCACAAGGACTTGCTTTTAATAGATTCAGCAGTGAAAGTTTGATTCTAGCTAGTCTATCTAAACTTCAATAAAACTTCAATAAAACTTTTCTATCGACGAACAGCTAGATGCTGGTTGCCAGCATCCAGCATCCAGCTAGTTTGAAATTCCAGCTAGTTTGATTCACCTTGTGCCAGCTGGATGCTGGCACAAGGTGGCCCCCCTATCTTTTCATTCGCTATACCTTGGAAATAGACAATAATATCGGCCACTGCGCGTCTTTTCTAAAATGACGTCTTGCATATGACTCATAGAAATAGTAGATAGACTAGCTAGAATCAAACTTTCACCGTTTATACAGATGTATTGTATCTACATTCTTTTTTTATAAATTATCCAGCTAGATGTTGGATGCCAGCATCCAGCATCCAGCTAGTTTGATTCACCTTGTGCCAGCTGGATGCTGGCACAAGGTGGCCCCCCTATCTTTTCATTCGCTATACCTTTGAAAATAAATCTTCATGTGAAATAGTTTTATTAAACGGGGCGGTGTTCGTGGATTTGCTAGAATCAATTTTATAAAACTCATAGAAATAGTAGATAGACTTATTAAACGGAGAAATAGACTCGCTTAATAAAACTAGTTTATTAAGTTTATTAAGCTACTTATTAAACGTAGCTAGTCTAGCTAGTCTAGATTCAAATAGATTTCAAAAATGACGTCTTACATATGACTCATAGAAATAGTAGATAGACTAGCTAGAATCAAACTTTCACTGCTGAATCTATTAAAAGTTTTAATAGATTCTAAAATGACGTCTTGCATATGACTCATAGAATACTTTCACTGCTGAATCTATTAAATCTATTTGAATATCGGCCACCTAGAGGCCTAGAGGAAAATATTTTGCACAAGGCCGCAAGCCTTCACTAGAAACAGTGAAAGTTTGATTCTAGCTAGTCTATCTACTATTTCTATGAGTCACATGCAAGAATATAATATCGGTAGAAATAGACAATAATATTGGCCACTGCGCGTCTTTTCTAAAATGACGTCTTGCATATGACTCATAGAAATAGTAGATAGACTAGCTAGAATCAAACTTTCACTGCTGAATCTATTAAAAGTTTTAATAGATTCAAAACTTTTAATTCTTAAAGATTCAAAACTTTTAATAGATTCAGCAGTGAAAGTTTGATAAGTTTCTAAGAAGACTTAGAGTAGATAGATAGAATAGAATAGATAGAGATAATAAGTTTTCTATGAGTCATATGCAAGACGTCATTTTAGAATCTATTAAAACTTTTAATAGATTCAGCAGTGAAAGTTTGATTCTAGCTAGTCTATCTACTATTTCTATGAGTCACATGCAAGACGTCATTTTAGAAATCTATTTGAATCTAGAATCAAACTTTCACTGCTGAATCTATTAAATCTATTTGAATATCAGCCACCTAGAGGCCTAGAGGAAAATATTTTGCACAAGGCCGCAAGCCTTCACTAGAAACAGTGAAAGTTTGATTCTAGCTAGTCTATCTACTATTTCTATGAGTCATATGCAAGAATATAATATCGGTAGAAATAGACAATAATATCGGCCACTGCGCGTCTTTTCTAAAATGACGTCTTGCATATGACTCATAGAAATAGTAGATAGACTAGCTAGAATCAAAATATTTTGCACAAGGACTTGCTTTTAATAGATTCAGCAGTGAAAGTTTGATTCTAGCTAGTCTATCTACTATTTCTATGAGTCATATGCAAGACAATAATATCGTAGAAATAGACAATAATATCGGCCACTGCGCGTCTTTTCTAAAATGACGTCTTGCATATGACTCATAGAAATAGTAGATAGACTAGCTAGAATCAAACTTTCTTGTATTCTAATTGATTTTAAAAACTTACTATTGATTCTAGACCAGCTAGAATCAATAGTAGATAGACTAGCTAGAATCAATAAAACTTTTAATAGATTCAGCAGTGAAAGTTTGATTCTAGCTAGTCTATCTACTATTTCTATGAGTCATATGCAAGAATATAATATCGGTAGAAATAGACAATAATATCGGCCACTGCGCGTCTTTTCTAAAATGACGTCTTGCATATGACTCATAGAAATAGTAGATAGACTAGCTAGAATCAAACTTTCTTGTATTCTAATTGATTTTAAAAACTTACTATTGATTCTAGACCAGCTAGAATCAATAGTAGATAGACTAGCTAGAATCAATAAAACTTTTAATAGATTCAGCAGTGAAAGTTTGATTCTATTTCTATGAGTCATACGGATATTCTCATATGCAAGTCCTTGTGCAAAATATTTTGATTCTAGCTAGTCTATCTACTATTTCTATGAGTCATATGCAAGACGTCCTTTTAGAAAAGACTTTTTCACTATTCAATAAATAGATTCAAATCTATTTGAATCTAGAATCAAACTTTTTGTTTGATTCTAATAAAATCAATAGAATAGCACTAGTTCGTATGTGACGTCTTGCATATGGTTCTAGAATTCTAGAACCATTTCTATGAGTCTATTTATGTTATGAATGAAATGAAAGGTCTTGCATACAAGAGTAGATAGATTTATTAAACGGAGTAGAAATAGAAGTAGAACTCTGACCTAGTAAGCAAATCCACGAACACCGCCCCGTTTAATAAAACTTCAATAAAACTTTTAATAGATTCAGCAGTGAAAGTTTGATTCTAGCTAGTCTATCTACTATTTCTAAACGGAATAGTTAAACCTATTTGAATATCGGCCACCTAGAGGCCTAGAGGAAAATCAATTTTATAAAACTCATAGAAATAGTAGATAGACTTATTAAACGGAGAAATAGACTCGCTTAATAAAACTAGTTTATTAAGTTTATTAACCTACTTATTAAACGTAGCTAGTCTAGCTAGTCTATCTACTATTTCTATGAGTTTTATTTGTCTATTCTAGCTAGTCTATCTACTATTTATGTTATGAATGAAATGAAAGGTTTTGCATACAAGAGTAGATAGATTTATTAAACGGAGTAGAAATAGAAATAAACAATAATATCGGCCACTGCGCGTCTTTTCTAAAATGACGTCTTGCATATGACTCATAGAAATAGTAGATAGACTAGCTAGAATAGACAAATAAAACTCATAGAAATAGTAGATAGACTAGCTAGAATCAAACTATCTACTATTCCGATATACAAGATATTATTGTCTATTAAATAGACAATAATATCGGCAACTGCGCGTCTTTTCTAAAATGACGTCTTGCATATGACTCATAGAAATAGTAGATAGACTAGCCAGAATCAAACTTTCTTGTATTCTAATTGATTTTAAAAACTTACTATTGATTCTAGACCAGCTAGAATATAATATCGGTAGAAATAGACAATAATATCGGCCACTGCGCGTCTTTTCTAAAATGACGTCTTGCATATGACTCATAGAAATAGTAGATAGACTAGCTAGAATCAAAATATTTTGCACAAGGACTTGCTTTTAATAGATTCAGCAGTGAAAGTTTGATTCTAGCTAGTCTATCTAAACTTCAATAAAACTTCAATAAAACTTTTCTATCGACGAACAGCTAGATGCTGGATGCCAGCATCCAGCATCCAGCTAGTTTGAAATTCCAGCTAGTTTGATTCACCTTGTGCCAGCTGGATGCTGGCACAAGGTGGCCCCCCTATCTTTTCATTCGCTATACCTTGGAAATAGACAATAATATCGGCCACTGCGCGTCTTTTCTAAAATGACGTCTTGCATATGACTCATAGAAATAGTAGATAGACTAGCTAGAATCAAACTTTCAC
>NW_027068166.1:0-5767 GCF_032884065.1 Artemia franciscana
GGTAAAGAATGTGATTAAAGGCTCTTTTCCTATTTCAAAAGTTTTAGTTTTCGAGGGTAATAGCTATGTCTGTGGAAAAAATGAAGATATTAGACTATTTTATGATTGCACATGGTAAAGAATGTGATTAAAGGCTCTTTTCCTATTTCAAAAGTTTTAGTTTTCGAGGGTAATAGCTACGTGCTGTGGAAAAAATGAAGATATTAGACTATTTTATGATTGCACATGGTAAAGAATGTGATTAAAGGCTCTTTTCCTATTTCAAAAGTTTTAGTTTTCGAGGGTAATAGCTACGTCCGTGGAAAAAATGAAGATATTAGACTATTTTATGATTGCACTTGGTAAAGAATGTGATTAAAGGCTCTCTTCCTATTTCGAAAGTTTTAGTTTTCGAGGGTAATAGCTATGTCTGTGGAAAAAATGAAGATATTAGACTATTTTATGATTGCACATGGTAAAGAATGTGATTAAATGCTCTTTTACTATTTCAAAAGTTTTAGTTTTCGAGGGTAATAGCTATGTCTGTGGAAAAAATGAAGATCTTAGACTATTTTATGATTGCACATGGTAAAGAATGTGATTAAAGGCTCTTTTCCTATTTCAAAAGTTTTAGTTTTCGAGGGTAATAGCTATGTCTGTGGAAAAAATGAAGATCTTAGACTATTTTATGATTGCACATGGTAATGAATGTGATTAAAGGCTCTTTTCCTATTTCAAAAGTTTTAGTTTTCGAGGGTAATAGCTATGTCTGTGGAAAAAATGAAGATATTAGACTATTTTATGATTGCAAATGGTAAAGAATGTGATTAAAGGCTCTTTTCCTTTTTCAAAAGTTTTAGTTTTCGGGGGAAATAGCTACGTCTGTGGAAAAGATGAAGATATTAAACTATTTCATGATTACACATGGTAAAGAATGTGATTAAAGGCTCTTTTCCTATTTCAAAAGTTTTAGTTTTCGAGGGTAATAGCTACGTATGTTGAAAAAATGAAGATATTAGACTATTTTATGATTGCACATGGTACAGAATGTGATTAAAGGCTCTTTTCCTATTTCAAAAGTTTTAGTTTTCGAGGGTAATAGCTATGTCTGTGGAAAAAATGAAGATATTAGACTATTTTATGATTGCACATGGTAAAGAATGTGATTAAAGGCTCTTTTCCTATTTCAAAAGTTTTAGTTTTCAAGGGTAATAGCTTCGTCCGTGGAAAAAGTGAAGATATTAGACTATTTTATGATTGCACATGGTAAAGAATTGATTAAAGGCTCTTTTCCTATTTCAAAAGTTTTAGTTTTCGGGAGTAATAGCTTCGTCCGTGGAAAAAATGAAGATATTAGACTATTTTATGATTGTACATGGTAAAGAATTTGATTAAAGGCTCTTTTCCTCTTTCAAAAGTTTTAGTTTTCGAGGGTAATAGCTACGTCTGTGGAAAAAATGAAGATATTAGACTATTTTATGATTGCACATGGTAAAGAATGTGATTAAAGGCTCTTTTCCTATTTCAAAAGTTTTAGTTTTCGAGGGTAATAGCTATGCCTGTGGAAAAAATGAAGATATTAGACTATTTTATGATTGCACATGGTAAAGAATGTGATTAAAGGCTCTTTTCCTATTTCAAAAGTTTTAGTTTTCGAGGGTAATAGCTACGTATGTTGAAAAAATGATGATATTAGACTATTTTATGATTGCACATGGTAAAGAATGTGATTAAAGGCTCTTTTCCTATTTCAAAAGTTTTAGTTTTCGGGGGTAATAGCTACGTCTGTGGAAAAAATGAAGATATTAGACTATTTTATGATTGCACATGGTAAAGAATGTGATTAAAGGCTCTTTTCCTATTTCAAAAGTCTTAGTTTTCGAGGGTAATAGCTATGTCTGTGGAAAAAATGAAGATATTAGACTATTTTATGATTGCACATGGTAAAGAATGTGATTAAAGGCTCTTTTCCTATTTCAAAAGTTTTAGTTTTCGAGGGTAATAGCTATGTCTGTGGAAAAAATGAAGATATTAGACTATTTTATGATTGCACATGGTAAAGAATGTGATTAAAGGCTCTTTTCCTATTTCAAAAGTTTTAGTTTTCGAAGGGTAATAGCTATGTCTGTGGAAAAAATGAAGATATTAGACTATTTTATGATTGCACATGGTAAAGAATGTGATTAAAGGCTCTTTTCCTATTTCAAAAGTTTTAGTTTTCGGGGGTAATAGCTACGTCTGTGGAAAAAATGAAGATATTAGACTATTTTATGATTGCACATGGTAAAGAATGTGATTAAAGGCTCTTTTCCTATTTCAAAAGTTTTAGTTTTCGAGGGTAATAGCTACGTCTGTGGAAAAAATGAAGATATTAGACTATTTTATGATTGACATGGTAAAGAATGTGATTAAAGGCTCTTTTCCTATTTCAAAAGTTTTAGTTTTCGAGGGTAATAGCTACGTCTGTGGAAAAAATGAAGATATTAGACTATTTTATGATTGCATATGGTAAAAAATGTGATTAAGGGCTCTTTTCCTATTTCAAAAGTTTTAGTTTTCGAAGGGTAATAGCTATGTCTGTGGAAAAAATGAAGATATTAGACTATTTTATGATTGCACATGGTAAAGTATGTGATTAAAGGCTCTTTTCCTATTTCAAAAGTTTTAGTTTTCGAGGGTAATAGCTACGTCTGTGGAAAAAATGAAGATATTAGACTATTTTATGATTGCACATGGTAAAGAATGTGATTAAAGGCTCTTTTCCTATGTCAAAAGTTTTAGTTTTCGAGGGTAATAGCTACGTCTGTGGAAAAAATGAAGATATTAGACTATTTTATGATTGCACATGGTAAAGAATGTGATTAAAGGCTCTTTTCCTATTTCAAAAGTTTTAGTTTTCGAGGGTAATAGCTACGTCTGTGGAAAAAATGAAGATATTAGACTATTTTATGATTGCACATGGTAAAGAATGTGATTAAAGGCTCTTTTCCTATTTCAAAAGTTTTAGTTTTCGGGGTAATAGCTACGTATGTCCGTGGAAAAAATGAAGATATTAGACTATTTTATGATTGCACATGGTAAAGAATGTGATTAAAGGCTCTTTTCCTATTTCAAAAGTTTTAGTTTTCGGGGTAATAGCTACGTATGTTGAAAAAATGAAGATATTAGACTATTTTATGATTGCACATGGTAAAGAATGTGATTAAAGGCTCTTTTCCTATTTCAAAAGTTTTAGTTTTCGAGGGTAATAGCTACGTCTGTGGAAAAAATGAAGATATTAGACTATTTTATGATTGCACATGGTAAAGAATGTGATTAAAGGCTCTTTTCCTATTTCAAAAGTTTTAGTTTTCGAGGGTAATAGCTATGTCTGTGGAAAAAATGAAGATATTAGACTATTTTATGATTGCACATGGTAAAGAATGTGATTAAAGGCTCTTTTCCTATTTCAAAAGTTTTAGTTTTCGAGGGTAATAGCTACGTCCGTGGAAAAAATGAAGATATTAGACTATTTTATGATTGCACATGGTAAAGAATGTGATTAAAGGCTCTTTTCCTATTTCAAAAGTTTTAGTTTTCGAGGGTAATAGCTAGTTGTTGGAAAAAATGAAGATATTAGACTATTTTATGATTGCACATGGTAAAGAATGTGATTAAAGGCTCTTTTCCTATTTCAAAAGTTTTAGTTTTCGAGGGTAATAGCTACGTCTGTGGAAAAAATGAAGATATTAGACTATTTTATGATTGCACATGGTAAAGAATGTGATTAAAGGCTCTTTTCCTATTTCAAAAGTTTTAGTTTTCGAGGGTAATAGCTACGTCTGTGGAAAAATGAAGATATTAGACTATTTTATGATTGCACATGGTAAAGAATGTGATTAAAGGCTCTTTTCCTATTTTAAAAGTTTTAGTTTTCGAGGGTAATAGCTATGTCTGTGGAAAAAATGAAGATATTACACTATTTTATGATTGCACATGGTAAAGAATGTGATTAAAGGCTCTTTTCCTATTTCAAAATTTTTAGTTTTCGAGGGTAATAGCTATGTCTGTGGAAAAAATGAAGATATTAGACTATTTTATGATTGCACATGGTAAAGAATGTGATTAAAGGCTCTTTTCCTATTTCAAAAGTTTTAGTTTTCGAGGGTAATAGCTACGTCTGTGAAAAAATGAAGATATTAGACTATTTTATGATTGCACATGGTAAAGAATGTGATTAAAGGCTCTTTTCCTATTTCAAAAGTTTTAGTTTTTGAGGGTAATAGCTATGTATGTTGAAAAAATGAAGATATTAGACTATTTTATGATTGCAAATGGTAAAGAATGTGATTAAAGGCTCTTTTCCTATTTTCAAAAGTTTTAGTTTTCGGGGGAAATAGCTACGTCTGTGGAAAAGATGAAGATATTAAACTATTTCATGATTACACATGGTAAAGAATGTGATTAAAGGCTCTTTTCCTATTTCAAAAGTTTTAGTTTTCGAGGGTAATAGCTACGTATGTTGAAAAAATGAAGATATTAGACTATTTTATGATTGCACATGGTACAGAATGTGATTAAAGGCTCTTTTCCTATTTCAAAAGTTTTAGTTTTCGAGGGTAATAGCTATGTCTGTGGAAAAAATGAAGATATTAGACTATTTTATGATTGCACATGGTAAAGAATGTGATTAAAGGCTCTTTTCCTATTTCAAAAGTTTTAGTTTTCAAGGGTAATAGCTTCGTCCGTGGAAAAAGAAGATATTAGACTATTTTATGATTGCACATGGTAAAGAATTTGATTAAAGGCTCTTTTCCTATTTCAAAAGTTTTAGTTTTCGGGGTAATAGCTATCGTCCGTGGAAAAAATGAAGATATTAGACTATTTTATGATTGCATGGTAAAGAATGTGATTAAAGGCTCTTTTCCTATTTCAAAAGTTTTAGTTTTCGAGGGTAATAGCTACGTCTGTGGAAAAAATGAAGATATTAGACTATTTTATGATTGCACATGGTAAAGAATGTGATTAAAGGCTTCTTTTCCTATTTCAAAAGTTTTAGTTTTCGAGGGTAATAGCTATGTCTGTGGAAAAAATGAAGATATTAGACTATTTTATGATTGCACATGGTAAAGAATGTGATTAAAGGCTCTTTTCCTATTTCAAAAGTTTTAGTTTTCGAGGGTAATAGCTACGTATGTTGAAAAAATGATGATATTAGACTATTTTATGATTGCACATGGTAAAGAATGTGATTAAAGGCTCTTTTCCTATTCAAAAGTTTTAGTTTTCGAGGGTAATAGCTACGTCTGTGGAAAAAATGAAGATATTAGACTATTTTATGATTGCACATGGTAAAGAATGTGATTAAAGGCTCTTTTCCTATTTCAAAAGTCTTAGTTTTCGAGGGTAATAGCTATGTCTGTGGAAAAAATGAAGATATTAGACTATTTTATGATTGCACATGGTAAAGAATGTGATTAAAGGCTCTTTTCCTATTTCAAAAGTTTTAGTTTTCGAGGGTAATAGCTATGTCTGTGGAAAAAATGAAGATATTAGACTATTTTATGATTGCACATGGTAAAGAATGTGATTAAAGGCTCTTTTCCTATTTCAAAAGTTTTAGTTTTCGAGGGTAATAGCTATGTCTGTGGAAAAAATGAAGATATTAGACTATTTTATGATTGCACATGGTAAAGAATGTGATTAAAGGCTCTTTTCCTATTTCAAAAGTTTTAGTTTTCGGGGGTAATAGCTACGTCTGTGGAAAAAATGAAGATATTAGACTATTTTATGATTGCAATGGTAAAGA
>NW_027068167.1:0-5751 GCF_032884065.1 Artemia franciscana
ATTAGCAATTAATAACCTTTAAATACAAAATTTTTATTTAAATTTCAATTTCGTTTTCAATTTGGCGGCTGTCTTATATATTATCCTGAAAATTTTCATCTATGCTTTTTATGGCACTTGGTATCTTCCAAGTGACATATAGCTATCACAAATTCTGTCGGTCGGTCGGTCTGTCTCTCCCGTTTTTCCTACTTTAGGCACTTCCAGGTAAGCCAGGACGACGAAATTTGGCAGGCATATCCGGGACCAGCTCAAATTAAAGTAGAAATTGGCTCCGACCGGCATTAAGCCTCTGATTTTCCTCAGATCTCATATTTCAAATCCCGACCAGATCAGTTGACATTGGGGGGAGTTGGACGGGGAAACCAAAAATCTCGGAAAATGCTTATAAATGTCGTAGATTCACCATTGACGTAACCGGACTGGATCCGCTCTCTTTGATCTTGCTACTGTTTGTTAGAGGGAATGGAACATTTGGTTCCATAACATCACTTTTTAGCGGGCTAAAGCGTACTATTTTCGACTTGTTCCAATTAATGTCAAGATTTAGCTCCGCCCACTCTTTTGTAAAACACAGAAAAAATTGAGCTGAATTGTGGCGTCACAACTGTATGTTGTACTAAATATTTCAAGATAAATGACAGGTCGCCCACGAACTTGTAGCGGTCGTCAAAGTCAGCTATGAGGGAGTTAATTACATAAGAAGAATACAATAGCTGCGAGCTTAGTGCCTTGAGGGGCTCCACAGGTGGATGAGGACCATTGGGAATTACTATCACCTTCGTAGAGAGCAAACACTCTTTGCATCCTCAGACTGAGAAAGTCCAACAAGAGAGTAAGTCTTTTTCTTAGCCTCCATTAGCTTGAGATTAAGGGCTGCTAAAATGTGATAGATTAAATCAAAGGCCTTTTGGAAGTCTATGGCACCAAGGGCGACAAAACTGTCGACCCACTTGAGGAGACTATCGTACATCCGCACTAGGTACACTGAGGTATTACAGTCTTTCAGTCCACCATACTGTCTCTGGTCGATAGATTCCTTGATTTGGTCAAGTAAGACCCTCATGATAAAGGTCTCGGCCCCTATTGCCAGGCAAGGTGTTTGCAAAATAGGTCTAAGTTCGTCACAGCTCTTAGGGTTAGTCACCTTCGGAATTGTTCTAACGCAAGCTTTCTTCCAAAGAGCTGGAAAGATCCCAATATGAAAGCACAGGTTTATCAGCACTGAGTGGTTTCGCAATGAAAGGGGCATATTCTCGAATCACTTTGGGTTGAAGTTTGTCTGGATAAGCAGAACTGTTTATTTTCACCTTCATCAGGGTCTTATAGGTTATCATCTCATCGAAAAAAAACTTCACCTTCATCTGCGCAGGAGTCAAGTATTTCAGACTTCTGGGCTTGTGTGGGAGAAGGAAGTGAGGTCCAGATACGGATTAAATATTGATTAGCCTCATCAGCAGTTGTGTAAGTTCCGTCAGGGTGTCTTATTTTTATACTGTTATGAATGGACTTGCCAGTGATTTGCTTGACCACTCTGTGCCATTTCCCGGGATCAGTGTGCCTAGGACTGTCCGAAAATTTCTCAGGCTCTTAGTCTTTCTTCGCACTTCTCGTGAGAGAGGTAATATGATTTTGCGATTTCTTCGCGTTTTGCCAATCTCCATCTTGGAAAAGCTTGCACTTCTTTTGGATAAGTTTCTTGGTTTGGGAGGTTATCCACGGTTTATCACTTTCACGTCTAAAGTTTTTTCAGGAAAAATCTCAAGGTATTTGGCGTAAAGCTTCGGTGAACAGTTGGCATTTATTATCGAGGCTTCCGTCTCCACATACCTCTGGAAAAGGGTAGGTGGCTATCCATCAACAATAGGTGCTAATTGCCGAGTCGGTACTTGTCATGTTCAAAATTAGGTTTGGGTATTGAAGCGGCAGCTGACCAGAGCACAACGTTGTGATCAGAATTGGCAAATGGCCCAAGAGATTTAGGGATTTGGTAATATGTCTCAGAGTCAGTCAGGATTAAAGCCAGTATGCTGCCGGAATCATGTGTTGAGAAATTTGCAACCTGTTTGACGGAAAGGTACGATACTAGCCAGCTTTTCTTTGTTTGGCTGAAATCCCAAGACAGAAACAATAGCAGGGTTTCCATAAGCAGCACAAAGGTGGTCGACCATCTTTTAGAGGTATGTTACAAGATAATGGTGGTTTTTTGTGCTTACAGGGTAATATATTGACGCAAAGATGATGCATGAGTAAGCACGCAGCATGGCTAATGGTTTGAACCAAACCCACACAGCCTGGTGTTCAGTGCTTTCGAATTCGCGTAGCTCCTTCATAAGAATATCTTTACGCACGTAAAGGGTTACTCCACCGCCGAGTCCCTGGTCCCCAAGAGCTTGTCTTGTTCTGAGATATAGGGCACGACCGGTGAATTTTCCTGTCAATTCATTCAAGTTCCAAGTTTCTGTTATGGCTGCTATAGCAACATTGCTCTGCCGTAATACTACGTTGATCTATCTCTTTGATTGCAAAGAGAACGGGGTTTACAAAGCAGGAATGTGGGAAAACACTTCTTTGTATTGTACGCGACAGGAGACAGAGTTGGTGGGGACACCCTAGAGCTTTTTGGGTGTGGGTCTGTGTAATATCTAGCGAGATAGGGCAGAAGTTTCTAATTTGAAACGTTTACTTCTATGTAGAACCTGTCTCTTTGTTGTCGGCAATTGGGCGTTCTGGCAGAGACAATTGTCTCAATCACTTTACTTGGGTGGTCCCTTTGTCTAATTAAATAAAAAAAACAAGTTTTTCTTAACGGAAAGTAAGGAGCGACATTAAAACATAAAACAAACAGAAATTACTTCATATATGAAAGAGGCTGCTTCCTCATCAACGCCCCGCTTTTTACGCTGAAGTTTGACTCTTTCTCTCAATTCTTCTTTTTAAAACAGTAAAAAACTTTAGCGTAAAGAGCGGGGCGTTGATAAGGAAGCAGCCTCTTTCATATACGAAGTAATTTCTGTTCGTTTTATGTTTTAATGTCGCTCCTTACTTTCAGTTAAAAAAAACTTTTTTTTTTATTTAATTTCTGAACGTTTTTGAATCAATGCATGTTTTGATTTTGGCTCTCCACAGAGGAATAATTAAAACGAAATTTGCATTTTTTTTTTTTTGCTAAATGGCTTTCTCATAATTTTGATTTAATGATTTTGAGAAAAAAAGAGCGGGAGAGGAAGCCTAGTTGCCCTCCGATTTTTTGGTTAATTAAAAAGGCAACTAGAACTTTTAATTTTTTACGAATCTTTTTATTAGTAAAAGATTTACGTAACTTATAAATTAGCTTACGTAAAGAACTTTTGTATTCTCATATTTTTATTACATATATGAGGGGGTTCGCCCCCTCGTCAGTACCTCGCTCTTTACACTAAAGCTTAAATTTTGTCCCAATTCATTAAGAATGACCTGAATCACAAAAGCCGTAGAATAAATAGTTGAAATTACTAAAAATACTTTAGCGTAAAGAGCGAGGTATTAGGAGGAGGTGAGCCCCTCATATGGGTAATAATTTCTGTTTGTTTTAAGTTTTAATGCTGTTCCTTACTTCCAGCTGAAAGAACTTTTTCCTATTTATTTTTTCATTTTTTTTTTTTTTTTTAAATAATGCCAGTAAATCCTGCGCTCCATTCATGGAGATTTTCTTCCCCCATGACAAATTATCGATGGAAAGTTCCCCCAGCATATCCCCCTCTTCTCAACCCCTCCCCCCAACCAAAAAATCCCCCTGAAAACGCCTGTACACTTCCCATTACTATATGCAAGCACTGGTCAAAGTTTGTAACTTGTTGCCCCTCCCACGGGGACTGTGGGGGAGTAAGTCGTCCCCAAAGACATAGTTATAAGGTTTTTCGACTACGTTGAATAAAATGGCTATCTCAGAAATTTGATCCGTTGACTTTGGTAAAATAATTAGCGTGGGAGGGGGCCTAGGTGCCCTCGAATTTTTTTGGTCACTTAAAAAGGGCACTGGAACTTTTCATTTCTGTTAGAATGAGCCCTCTTGCAACATTCTAGGACAACTGGGTCGATACGATCACCCCTGGAAAAAAAAATAAAAAAAAAATAAAATAAAAATAAACACGCATCCGTGATCTGCCTTCTGGCAAAAAAATACAAAATTCCACATTTTTGTAGATAGGAGCTTGAAACTTCTACAGTAGGGTTCTCTGATACGTTGAATCTGATGGTGATTTTCGTTAAGATTCTATGACTTCTAGGGGGCGTTTCCCCCTATTTTCTAAAATAACGCAAATTTTCTCAGGCTCGTTACTTTTGATGAGTAAGACTAAACTTGATGAAACTTATATATTTAAAATCAGCATTAAAATGCGATTCTTTTGATGTAGGTATTGGTATCAAAATTCCATTTTTTAGAGTTTTGGTTACTATTGAGCCGGGTCGCTCCTTACTACAGTTCGTTACCACGAACTGTTTGATTTTAACTCGAATTCCAGCCCTTTTCCAACGCCGCCTTCTTATTTTTTGTCCGTACAGAGTAAAGCATCCTGGCAGAGCCTTCAGCAGTCCAAGTTTGCTCAAAAGAATGAACGTAGCTGGCGCTAGTGGTTAAAATGGATGAAGCCTAATTTTAATGAGCGTTCTCACTAAACTGCTGATACCTGTGACATCAGCTTGCGGTAGCCATCTAGTGGAACTTTCAGGAGTCAAAGTAGATGGCGCCATCACCAAGCGAGGTAAATTAAATTCGAATAGGGTGACCTTCCCGTATTTAATTTGTATGATGTCCTGTGGTGGCGCAGTGGATTTGACCTTAGCTTGGTAATACGGGACCAAGAGATCGAATCAAGCTGCAGTAATGCACTGCAGGGCCGACGCAAGGACCTTAGTAGTCAAGAAGCGTCGTTAATTCTTAAATAAAATATAAATATAATTTGTATGATAATAGAACTAAACCAAGTCAGGAATACTAAATCTTTGGTTACTTGCACAATCACTTCAGGAAACTCGGAAAAACCAACACTAAACGATCTAAACTAAGATGACAAGGGTCAGTTATTTCATAGCACCATCCCATGAGCGTGAGAACGACTTACAAGCCTGAGAAAAGTAACAAGCCTGAGAAAACTTGCCTTATTTAGAGAAAATAGGGAGAAACACTCCCTAAGTCATAAAATCTTAACGAAAATCAACACCATCACATTCAGCGTATCAGAGAACCGTCCTGTAGAAGTTTCAAGTTTCTATCGACAAAAATGTGGAATTTTGTACTTTTAGCCAGAAGACAGATCACTGATGCGTGTTGAATTGTTTGTTGTTTTTTCAGTGGTGATCGTATCCAGTGGTCCTAGAATGTCGTGAGATGGCTCATTTTAACGAGAATTAACAGTTTTAGTGCCCTTTTTAAGTAACCAGAAAAATTGGAAGGCACCTAGGCCACCTCCCACCTACATTTTTTCCCAAAGTCACCGGATCAAAATTTTTTTATAGTTATTCTGTTCCGCTTAGTCAAAAACCTAATTTTAACTATTTATTCTATAGGCTTTGTGATTTAGGGGTCATTCTTAAGGAATTGGGACATAATTCAAGCTCTAGTGCAAAGAGCAGGTATTGACGAGGGGGCGAACCCCTCATATACGTAATTAAAAAAAAACAAGTTTTTTTAATTGCAAGTAAAAAGTGACATTAAAACTAAAAACGAACAGAAATTATTCCGTATATAAAAAAGATTGACCCTCCTCA
>NW_027068168.1:0-5746 GCF_032884065.1 Artemia franciscana
CGAGGGTAATAGCTACATATGTTGAAAAAATGAAGATATTAGACTATTTTATGATTGCACATGGTAAAGAATGTGATTAAGGGCTCTTTTCCTATTTCAAAAGTTTTAGTTTTCGAGGGTAATAGCTACGTATGTTGAAAAAATGAAGATATTAGACTATTTTATGATTGCACATGGTAAAGAATGTGATTAAAGGCTCTTTTCCTATTTCAAAAGTTTTAGTTTTCGAGGGTATTAGCTACGTATGTTGAAAAAATGAAGATATTAGACTATTTTATGATTGCAAATGGTAAAGAATGTGATTAAAGGCTCTTTTCCTATTTCAAAAGTTTTAGTTTTCGAGGGTAATAGCTAGGTCTGTGGAAAAAATGAAGATATTGGACTATTTTATGATTGCACATGGTAAAGAATGTGATTAAAGGCTCTTTTCCTATTTCAAAAGTTTTAGTTTTCGAGGGTAATAGACTACGTATGGTATGAAAGTGAAAATTAAGATATTAGACAATTTTATGATTGCACATGGTAAAGAATGTGATTAAAGGCTCTTTTCCTATTTCAAAAGTTTTAGTTTTCGAGGGTAATAGCTACGTATGTTGGAAAAATGAAGATATTAGACTATTTTATGATTGCACATGGTAAGGAATGTGATTAAAGGCTCTTTTCCTATTTCAAAAGTTTTAGTTTTCGAGGGTAATAGCTACATATGTTGAAAAAATGAAGATATTAGACTATTTGATGATTGCAAATGGTAAAGAATGTGATTAAAGGCTCTTTTCCTATTTTAAAAGTTTTAGTTCTCGAGGGTAATAGCTACGTATGTTGAAAAAATGAAGATATTAGACTATTTTATGATTGCACATGGTAAAGAATGTGATTAAAGGCTCTTTTCCTATTTCAAAAGTTTTAGTTTTCGAGGGTAATAGCTACGTATGTTGAAAAAATTAAGATATTAGACAATTTTATGATTGCACATGGTAAAGAATGTGATTAAAGGCTCTTTTCCTATTTCAAAAGTTTTAGTTTTCGAGGGTAATAGCTACGTATGTTGGAAAAAGGAAGATATTAGACTATTTTATGATTGCACATGGTAAGGAATGTGATTAAAGGCTCTTTTCCTATTTCAAAAGTTTTAGTTTTCGAGGGTAATAGCTACATATGTTGAAAAAATGAAGATATTAGACTATTTGATGATTGCAAATGGTAAAGAATGTGATTAAAGGCTCTTTTCCTATTTTAAAAGTTTTAGTTTTTGAGGGTAATAGCTACGTATGTTGAAAAATGAAGATATTAGACAATTTTATGATTGCACATGGTAAAGAATGTGATTAAAGGCTCTTTTCCTATGTCAAAAGTTTTAGTTTTCGAGGGTAATAGCTACGTATTTTGAAAAAATGAAGATATTAGACTATTTCATGACTGCAAATGGTAAAGAATGTGATTAAAGGCTCTTTTCCTATTTCAAAAGTTTTAGTTTTCGAGGGTAATAGCTTTGTCTGTGGAAAAAAAGAAGATATTAGACAATTTTATGATTGTACATGGTAAAGAATGTGATTAAAGGCTCTTTTCCTATTTCAAAAGTTTTAGTTTTCGAGGGTAATATCTACGTATGTTGAAAAAATGAAGATATTAGACTATTTTATGATTGCACATGGTAAAGAATGTGATTAAAGGCTCTTTTCCTATTTCAAAAGTTTTAGTTTTCGAGGGTAATAGCTACGTATGTTAAAAAAAATGAAGATATTAGACTATTTATGAATGCAAATGGTAAAGAATGTGATTAAAGGCTCTTTTCCTATTTCAAAAGTTTTAGTTTTCGAGGGTAATAGCTACGTATGTTGAAAAAAATGAAGATATTAGACTATTTTATGATTGCAAATGGTAAAGAATGTGAATTAAAGGCTCTTTTCCTATTTCAAAAGTTTTAGTTTTCGAGGGTAATAGCTATGTCTGTGGAAAAAATGAAGATATTAGACTATTTTATGATTGCACATGGTCAAGAATGTGATTAAAGGCTCTTTTCCTATTTCAAAAGTTTTAGTTTTCGAGGGTAATAGCTACGTATGTTGAAAAAATGAAGATATTAGACTATTTTATGATTGCACATGGTAAAGAATGTGATTAAAGGCTTTTTTCCTATTTCAAAAGGTTTAGTATTCGAGGGTAATAGCTACGTATGTTGAAAAAATGAAGATATTAGACTATTTTATGATTGCACATGGTAAAGAATGTGATTAAAGGCTCTTTTCCTATGTCAAAAGTTTTAGTATTCGAGGGTAATAGCTACGTATGTTGAAAAAATGAAGATATTGGACTATTTTATGATTGCACATGGTAAAGAATGTGATTAAAGGCTCTTTTCCTATTTCAAAAGTTTTAGTTTTCGAGGGTAATAGCTACGTATGTTGAAAAAATGAAGATATTAGACAATTTTATGATTGCACATGGTAAAGAATGTGATTAAAGGCTCTTTTCCTATTTCAAAAGTTTTAGTTTCGAGGGTAATTGCTACGTATGTTGAAAAAAATGAAGATATTAGACTATTTTTATGATTGCACATGGTAAAGAATGTGATTAAAGGCTCTTTTCCTATTTCAAAAGTTTTAGTTTTCGAGGGTAATAGCTACGTATGTTGAAAAAATGAAGATATTAGACTATTTGATGATTGCAAATGGTAAAGAATGTGATTAAAGGCTCTTTTCCTATTTCAAAAGTTTTAGTTTTCGAGGGTAATAGCTTTGTCTCTGGAAAAAATGAAGATATTAGACAATTTTATGAGTGCACATGGCAAAGAATGTGATTAAAGGCTCTTTTCCTATGTCAAAAGTTTTAGTTTTCGAGGGTAATAGCTACGTATCTTGAAAAAATGAAGATATTAGACTATTTTATGATTGCAAATGGTAAAGAATGTGATTAAAGGCTCTTTTCCTATTTCAAAAGTTTTAGTTTTCGAGGGTAATAGCTACGTATGTTGAAAAAAATGAAGATATTAGACTATTTTATGATTGCAAATAGTAAAGAATGTGATTAAAGGCTCTTTTCCTATTTCAAAAGTTTTAGTTTTCGAGGGTAATAGCTACGTATGTTAATAAAATGAAGATATTAGACTATTTTATGAATGCAAATGGTAAAGAATGTGATTAAAGGCTCTTTTCCTATTTCAAAAGTTTTAGTTTTCGAGGGTAATAGCTACGTATGTTGAAAAAAATGAAGATATTAGACTATTTTATGATTGCAAATGGTAAAGAATGTGATTAAAGGCTCTTTTCCTATTTCAAAAGTTTTAGTTTTCGAGGGTAATAGCTATGTCTGTGGAAAAAAATGAAGATATTAGACTATTTTATGATTGTACATGGTCAAGAATGTGATTAAGGCTCTTTTCCTATTTCAAAAGTTTTAGTTTTCGAGGGTAATAGCTACGTATGTTGAAAAAATGAAGATATTAGACTATTTTATGATTGCACATGGTAAAGAATGTGATTAAGGGCTCTTTTCCTATTTCAAAAGTTTTAGTTTTCGAGGGTAATAGCTACGTATGTTGAAAAAATGAGATATTAGACTATTTTATGATTGCACATGGTAAAGAATGTGATTAAAGGCTCTTTTCCTATTTCAAAAGTTTTAGTTTTCGAGGGTATTAGCTACGTATGTTGAAAAAATGAAGATATTAGACTATTTTATGATTGCAAATGGTAAAGAATGTGATTAAAGGCTCTTTTCCTATTTCAAAAGTTTTAGTTTTCGAGGGTAATAGCTAGGTCTGTGGAAAAAATGAAGATATTGGACTATTTTATGATTGCACATGGTAAAGAATGTGATTAAAGGCTCTTTTCCTATTTCAAAAGTTTTAGTTTTCGAGGGTAATAGCTACGTATGTTGAAAAAATTAAGATATTAGACAATTTTATGATTGCACATGGTAAAGAATGTGATTAAAGGCTCTTTTCCTATTTCAAAAGTTTTAGTTTTCGAGGGTAATAGCTACGTATGTGGAAAAGATGAAGGTATTAGACTATTTTATGATTGCACATGGTAAGGAATGTGATTAAAGGCTCTTTTCCTATTTCAAAAGTTTTAGTTTTCGAGGGTAATAGCTACATATGTTGAAAAAAATGAAGATATTAGACTATTTGATGATTGCAAATGGTAAAGAATGTGATTAAAGGCTCTTTTCCTATTTTAAAAGTTTTAGTTTGTGAGGGTAATAGCTACGTATGTTGAAAAAATGAAGATATTAGACTATTTTATGATTGCAAATGGTAAAGAATGTGATTAAAGGCTCTTTTCCTATTTCAAAAGTTTTAGTTTTCGAGGGTAATAGCTACGTATGTTGAAAAAATGAAGATATTATACTATTTTATGATTGCACATGGTAAAAAATATGATTAAAGGCTCTTTTCCTATTTCAAAGTTTTAGTTTTCGAGGGTAATAGCTACGTATGTTGAAAAAATGAAGATATTAGACAATTTTATGATTGCACATGGTAAAGAATGTGATTTAAAGGCTCTTTTCCTATTTCAAAAGTTTTAGTTTTCGAGGTTAATAGCTACGTATGTTGAAAAATGAAGATATTAGACTATTTTATGATTGCAAATGGTAAAGAATGTGATTAAAGGCTCTTTTCCTATTTCAAAAGTTTTAGTTTTCGAGGGTAATAGCTATTTCTGTGGAAAAAATGAAGATATTAGACTATTTTATGATTGCACGTGGTAAAGAATGTGATTAATGGCTCTTTTCCTATATCAAAAGTTTTAGTTTTCGAGGTTAATAGCTACGTATGTTAAAAAAAATGAAGATATTAGACTATTTTATGATTGCACATGGTAAAGAATGTGATTAAAGGCTCTTTTCCTATTTCAAAAGTTTTAGTTCTCGAGGGGTAATAGCTACGTATGTTGAAAAAATGAAGATATTAGACTATTTTATGATTGCAATGATAAAGAATGTGATTAAAGGCTCTTTTCCTATTTCAAAAGTTTTAGTTTTCGAGGGTAATAGCTAGGTCTGTGGAAAAAATGAAGATATGAGACTATTTTATGATTGCACATGGTAAAAGAATGTGATTAAAGGCTCTTTTCCTATTTCAAAAGTTTTAGTTTTCGAGGGTAATAGCTACGTATGTTGAAAAAATGAAGATATTAGACAATTTTATGATTGCAAATGGTAAAAAATGTGATTAAAGGCTCTTTTCCTATTTCAAAAGTTTTAGTTTTCGAGGGTAATAGCTACGTATGTTGAAAAAATGAAGATATTAGACTATTTTATGATTGAACATGGTAAAGAATGTGATTAAAGGCTCTTTTCCTATTTCAAAAGTTTTAGTTTTTGAGGGTAATAGCTACGTATGTTGAAAAAATGAAGATATTAGACTATTTGATGATTGCAAATGGTAAAGAATGTGATTAAAGGCTCTTTTCCTATTTCAAAAGTTTTAGTTTTCGAGGGTATAGCTTTGTCTGTGGAAAAAATGAAGATATTAGACAATTTTATGATTGCACATGGTAAAGAATGTGATTAAAGGCTCTTTTCCTATGTCAAAAGTTTTAGTTTTCGAGGGTAATAGCTACGTATGTTGAAAAAATGAAGATATTAGACTATTTTATGATTGCAAATGGTAAAGAATGAGATTAAAGGCTTTTTTCCTATTTCAAAAGTTTTAGTATTCGAGGGTAATAGCTACGTATGTTGAAAAAATGAAGATATTAGACTATTTTATGATTGCACATGGTAAAGAATGTGATTAAAGGCT
>NW_027068169.1:0-5735 GCF_032884065.1 Artemia franciscana
AATAGTATTAAGCCTAAGCTGATTAAAAAAAGGGATAGGATAAACAAAAAACCCACCATCTTTGTAACCTTACAAAATGTAACGCTATAAAGAGCAGAATTCTAAATATATGACTAGAAATTGCAACTATAACAAAGTTACTAATAAAAATAAATTGCCCTAAGCTCTAGCGGAAAAATTACAAGAAATACTTTCGTTGAAGCTGCATCCTTGGCAAAAGCTTATATACATTTATCAATCTCTGTCTCTTTCTGTCACCCTTCTTCCTTTCCTGAACACCACCATCATTGACTTCTTCACATTCTGACTTAAATTCTTCTTCCTTGTGCTTGAACTCTCTTCTTCCTTGAAACCTCTCGCTTAAACTCAACAAAACATGAAAATAATTGAGGAGAGAGAATATATCTTTAGTTCATTAAAGATTTGACCAGGTCATACCCGTGATTTTTCCTCCCGTTTCAACCACAAACCTTGTTACAACACACACTCCAACCAATGGCCCAACTAACAAGCAGGGTAAACTAATGCTCAAATATTCTTTTATCAACAGACCCTCCTAGCAAAGTTGAATGACCATTTAAATCTTTTTATTCACCCTTATATAGCCCTTCATACTTACCTGCTTCTCAATTAAAATTATAATACATAAATCCAACCAAACGCACCATACCCCCCCCCCAAAAAAAAAAAAGACAACCTGTTCAGATGCTTCTTTTTATATCTTGCTCAACCAAGCTCTTCGTCTAGTATCCATTTTCCAGAAAACAACTTGCCTACCATATCTCCTACGCAAAAATGAATTTTCAATTTCAAATTGGTCTCCTTACTTAAATTCAGTTGTTCCGATCGGCCTGATTCAGCTTGCTGGTCATTTCATCTTTCTCATAATATATCTGAAAATAGGAGATGCTTGGTGCAGTGCCAGAGACCGCTTATCCATTCCGATACAGCCACAGGTATGCAATCTAAGCATAGAACAAACTCTACCTTTAATTTTTTTGCGTTGCTCCCCACTTCTTTGCCTGTTACGAGCTCTATCATCTTACAATCATCTTCTTTAAGAGATAGGCCAGCTTAGAGAATGAATTGATCTTTCTACGCCTCTGTAGGTGGTGCTTTTTTTCCCTGTCCTGGTGTCTCTGACCTAGTTTCCGCTGATGGAATTGCTACCTTTTTTTTCCCCATCCAGCGAATATTTCAATTTGCTTCAAAAGGTTATTCTATCCGTTTCTTTTGATTTTTCCGGGATTTCCTTATTCGCCTCCTTCTATGTTCTTCTCTTTTTTGTCTTCACGCTTTTCTTACATGATTTTTCTATACCTTAGCAGATTCAGACTATGACATACTTCGCTATTAATGTTGACACTCAACGCATCTTTCAAAACTTTTCCTGGACACATCCATCTTACGTTATCTAACATTATCAGTCCATTGTAGGATGATGCAACCAAACAGTTCGTAGTAACAAAGTGAGGAGCGACACGACTAGACAGCAATCGAAATTTTAAAAAGCGGAGATTTGATAATGATAGATACATCAAAAAAACAATCTATTTTTTATGCTAATTCAGAATAAATCAAGTTCATTAAGTTTAATGTTACCCATCAAAAGTGACTGGCCGGAGAAAATTTGCCAATTTTCGAAAAAAGGAGAAAAACTCCAAGGACTTCAGCCAACGCTAATGAAAATCACACCTTCTGATTTAGCATACCAGAGAACCCTACGGTGGAGGTTTCAAGCTCCAATGTATGAAATGCGGAATTTTGTGTTTTTTTTGCCAGAAGAAAGATCGCGGATGCGAGTTTATTTATTGTTATTTTTTTCCAGGGATGATCGTACAAGGAAAGATTTTCCAGTGATCCAAGGAAAGATTGGAATTCCATCGAAAGGTTTTTCATGGATGGGGTGTTTCCAAAATGACTTGAAAAATTATCAGAAATTGCAGTTGTTTTCAAATGAAAATATGCTAAGGAGAATTTTCCTGGCGGAATCGTCTGCAAAAAAGTTCCCGGAGGAATTTTCTGCGAGGATAGGATTTTTTGGGGGGAGGTGTTATTTTACGTTAGAGGAGCCTTACGTTGAGTAGTTTCCTATGATGGGAGTAATTAGCCATGGATGGAAGCTGGAGTTCTCGGCATTATTTGAAAAATAATCAGAAATAAAACTAGAAGTATAAACATTTTTTTTCACTGAAAGTAAGGAGCAATATTGAAACATAAAGAGAGAAAGAATTGTTCCATATACTAGGGGGTTATCCACTCCTCAATTCCTCTCCCTTTAAGCTAAAGTTTGACTTTTTGTCTTAATCCTTAAGAATCACTCCTGAAACACAAGGGCCATCTGATTAGACTAACATGTTGTTTTTAATTCTAAAATACTTTAACGCAAAGAGCGAAGTACTGAGGAGGGGGCAAACCCTCTTATGTTGCTCCTTAGTTTCAGCTGCAAAACTATTTTTTATTTAATCCCCAGTAGAAGCATAGAAAATTCTCGCTTGTGAAAAGACCATGCAGTTATAAAATTCACTATTTTTGTTACAATTAACAGCCAACATTGTGTTATTTTATTCAGAGAATTTATAACGCTGAATATCATATTTAAAAAGAACAGAAACTGAATAACAAGAATTTAAATAACTGGAGAAAGTATTTAAATAAAAGCAAAGAGCAACTTAAAAGCCGAAAACAGAAAGATGCGATTCTATATATGAGACAGCTTCCAGCCCCACAGTTTACGAAGCTTGATTTTTTTCCCCAGATCCTTCAAGAAGGGATGCTCTAACAAAAGGCGTTAAGAACAGATGCCTTTTACAATCTCTCGAGATTAAAAATGGCTGGTCATTTACATTTGCTTCAAACAATAAATTCTTTAGTTCAAATGTCTCTAAAGGCTATCACTCTGCAATGTTTTTCAGTGAAGTAATAGGAAAAATTTAGTGAAAGACAGGGGGGGGGGGTTCAAGGGTGTGGAAACTTTCTCATATATAAAACGATTTGTATTCATTTCAAATTCGGCTCTTTACTTTTATTTGGAAAAACTTTTTTTTAAGCGGAAATAAGACTTCTTGACAACGCTTGAAGGGATTCTAGGCGACCATGGAATGTAAAGTAATAAAAAGTGACAAAACATTAATAGTATTTTACTGCCATGAAATATACTTTCTATAGCAAAGTAAGGGTGATTAAAAGTAGGACGTTCTCAAACCAAGAAGAGATTATTAGAAAATGGAGGTAAATCTACGTCTTGCTGTTATCAGTTGGTAGTAGGGTAGACTGATATAGTGGTTGATGCAGGTATTCTAGTTTATCCCATGGATAATCCTTTTCATTTGAAAAAGAATTTAATTGTTTCTCACGAGTAAAAATTATTTTTAAAATCCATAAGAAAACAACGCACATTCTTACGAACAATTTCTATTATTGGCATACAATTGGCAAGAGTTTATGCAGAGAATCCTAAAACTTTATTGAAACTTGTTTTCTCTTTATCAAGTCTCAACTTCAACTGGATATTAGTAATTATTTTGTATTCATAGAACATCAATAACACATGGTTGTGACCTAATTATCTTATCACTGGTGGTGTCGAACCACTTTTAATCTCAAATTGTTAATTTAGTGATTTTTAGCGACTGATTTAGTGATCTTTATTGATTTCTTAGCAGGTTCCTAAAACTAAGACTTTGAACAAGGTAGGGCTAATGAGGTTTGATTGACTCGAAATAGAGCCAAGTCAAGAAAAGATCAAACTTGAACACCATCTATGATAGTTCAATTAAGGTCTGTTTTCCCCGTACTGTTTTCCCCGTAAAACGTGCGATTTTACGACAAACGTACAGCTGTAGATACTTATATTATTGGATTTAGTAGCTTGAGATATATCCATTCGCCAAGCCAAAATTACAATATAATCTAAAACTTGTCATTGAGAATTATGTAAACTTGCTTTTAAAATAGATATGTTTTTCATGCTGTTTTTTCGCCTATTTTCAACACATTTTGTATATATATATATATATATATATATATATATATATATATATATATATATACATATATATATATATATATATATATATATATATATATATATATATATATATATATATATATATATATAGGAAAGATTTAGAGAAAATTTCAAAACTTGGACGAAACTAAATCGTAGCTATTGAATGTAAGTAAAATCGCCATGTGGCATTCATTTTTTATAACCACAGAAAAATCATTTGCCGGAAAAAGCAGCACTGTATTCAGGCTTAATCCAGAAGAACAGAGACCAGATATTAATTTCCAGCTCCCCTTTTATATTTATCTGAAGGCTCTTGCAGAGTTAGATTGTTCTTACATTAAAATTTACACTCTCAGGCGTCTTCTCCCCCCCCCCCCTGACCACACAATGATCCACCACCCCTAATTCAAAATAGGTGATGCACAATTATACATTGTAAAACTAGCGAAAATAGCGACAAGTACCACACTGCCTTTCCATAACAAACAAATACAATACTGGTTGAACTTTGTTGAAGTAAGGATGCTAGGGCTGTTTTAAAAAGTCTTTACCATTATTAGTTTTAATTTTCGCATTTTAATGTAAGTTTATTTATATATACATATTTTTTTTCTCTCTCTTTCTCGTATCGTTCTGAAGACGGCCTTTTGACATTGGGACGAAATATTCACAGAATTGATTTCCATTGTCTTCAAAAGATTTTCCCTATTGTTTCAGCTTTGTATTAGTTTATTATACATTGTATGATTTTATGAAACATGAAGTGAATTAACTTAGATAAATAAAGCTTTAAGATAAATGTCTATTTTAACCATTTATGTTGTATTTAATGCCTATGTGAAAACGCACCACAATACGGCATTCCTTCTTCTAAAGCTGGGAAGCTCAATACTTAATTTATAGTGTGTGTGTGTGTGTGTTTTTTTTTTTTTTTTTTTTTTTTTTTTTTTTTTTTTTTTAATCGGTTCGCTATCTCAGAATTTTCAATCTCTATTGACTTCGCCCTTATTGGGAAAAATAGTACTTTAATACCATAAAATGGCAGAAAATGCCACTATCCTATGGTTCAATTTTTTGGCAACTGAAAAGGAAACTAAGGCTTTTAATTTTGGTTTGAATTAGTGCTCTCCTGATTTTCTAGGACGATTGGTTCGATGCTATCACTACTGGTAATAACAGTGAACAAACAAACAAACAAAAACACATCTGTGATCTTTCTTTTGGTAAAAAAAAAAAAAATACTAAATCGGAGCTTAAAGCCTTTACAACAGTTCTTTGATATGTTAAAATTAATACTTTTTAAAACGATAACAACTTTAGCGTAGAGAGCAAGGATTTAGCGTAGAAAGCCCCTTTCATATACGGAATAATTTCTGTTGGTTTCAAGTTTTAATGTTGCTCCTTACTTTCAGTTAAAAAGCTTGTTTTTTTATTTAATTTCTGAACGTTTTTCAACTAATACAGGCTCGAATTTGGCTCACCACACATGAGAAATTAAAATAAAAATTTGCATATTAATTTTGGAAGATTTATCACGTATATGAAGGGTTGCCCCCTCCTCAATATCCTGCTGTTTACGGTAAAGCTGTTACCTCTGTTAAAAAAAACTTCCTATTCTAAGTAAACGGCCCCTGTGTTTCACCAGGCGCTCTTAAAAATTGGGGCAAACAGTCAAGCTTTAGCGTAAACTGCAAGGTATTGAGGAGGTGGCAATCCTTCACAT
>NW_027068170.1:0-5729 GCF_032884065.1 Artemia franciscana
CTGAAGATGGCGGTAAAACAGCAATAATAAAGAAGCGTAACGGTACCACCATCGAAGTAGATAACCAGTCGGTTGTTCCATATTCCCCATTATTATCAAAAACATTTAATGCACACATAAACGTTGAATACTGTAACTCCGTAAAGGCAATCAAATACATATATAAAGACGTCAACAAAGGCAGTGACATGGCAGTTTTTGGCTTGCAGCCCGAAATCAAAGATTTCGACGAAATCGTACAATATCAGGCTGGAAGATACATAAGCAGTAATGAAGCTGTTTCGCGAATTCTTTCATTTCCGATACATGAACGTAGTCCAGCTGTTGTTCACTTAGCGGTACATTTACAGAATGGTCAACGTGTTTATTTCACGGAAACCAACGTGCAACAAAGAGCCCTGAATCCACCGGATACAACATTAACAGCTTTTTTTTCGCTTTGCAAAAATGATTCTTTTGCAAAAAAACTGCTGTATACTGAAGTGCCTTCGTATTACACGTGGAATACTAAAAATAAAGTATTTGAACGTCGAAAACAGGGTAAGTCAGTCGACGGCCAACCTACCATCTTCAAAGATACCACGATAGAAAGACTTTACAACCCAATCAACATGAATGCTTCTTTCTACGCCTGCTTTTGGTGAATGTACCCGGTCTGACATCCTTTGAGTATTTGAGAACTGTAAACGGTACTATACATGACACTTACCGTAGTGCATGCCAAGCTCTGAATTTATTGGAGAATGACATACACTGGGATAACTGCATCAATAACGCGTGCGAAACGTCAACCCCAAGTCAAATTCGTGCATTGTTTGGCATCATTTTAACAACTTGCTCTCCATCAGCTTCTACAGAGTTATGGGAAAAATATAAGTCAAAAATGTCCGAAGATATACTCCATCGAAAACAGTTAGAGACGTCAGATATGACTTTTGATTTTACATCAGAAATTTATAACTACACTTTAGTTATTATAGAAGATTTGTGTGTACGTATGGCAAACAAACCTCTTCAGGATTTGGGAATGCCTTCACCTAACCGTATCGCTGCTGTTTCGACATATGTAGAATTGGATCGTGAACAAAGTTACAGTACGAGTGATCTATTGTCGTATGTACAAAATAACATTTCCAAGTTAACGTCGGAACAAAAAGACATTTATGATACGATAATGCATTGTGTCGATAACAACGTTGGAGAAATTTTCTTTTTGGATGCGCCAGGAGGTACTAGTAAAACATTTGTGAGAAAACTGATTTTGGCATCAATTCGATCAAAAAATGATATAGCGTTGGCAATTGCGTCGTCTGGAATAGCCACAACATTGCTGCCTGGTGGAAGAACTGCTCATTCCGCTTTGAAATTGCCTCTGAATTTGCATTCTACAGAAACTCCCACGTGCAATATTTCCAAATCATCTGGGATGGGTAAAGTATTGCAGCAATGCAAACTTATTATTTGGGATGAGTGCACAATGGCACACAAAAAATCACTCGAGGCTCTGGATCAATGCTTGAAAGATTTGAGAGGGAAGTCGAAACCCTTTGGCAGCACATTAATATTGCTTGCGGGAGATTTCAGGCAAACATTACCTACAATACCTAGATCAACTCCTGCAGACGAAATGAATGCTTGCCTGAAAAATTCTAATTTATGGGCACACGTAAAAATATTAAAATTAACTACAAATATGCGTGTCCGATTGCAAAACGATGACTCTGGTCAAGCAATTTCAGATCAATTGCTGGCAATTGGAAACGGAAAGCTCCCAGTATACTCAATTTCAGGACGTATACAACTACCTGCTGATTTCTGTAATTTAGTGACGTCCAAAAATGAATTGATTGAAAAAGTATTTCCGATTATTCTAAAAAATAAAAAAAATAATAAATGGCTAAGTGAAAGAGCGATTCTCGCACCCAAAAATATAGACGTCCACGAAATCAAAAATATTGTTTTGACCAAGATTCGAGACCAGGCAGTCCTTTACAAGTCAGTCGACACAGTTTTGGAACCAAATGAAGCGGTTAATTATCCATCTGAATTTTTAAATTCCATAGATCTTTCAGGGTAACCACCACACGTGCTACAACTAAAAATAGGCGTACCAATAATACTTTTAAGAAATATCAACCCACCAAAGCTTTGCAATGGCACGCGACTTGCCGTAAAAAAACATTGGAAAACCTAATAGAGGCCACAATCTTGACAGGGCCTTTTGAGGGTGAGGCTGTTCTTATTCCTCGCATTCCCATGATTCCAACGGATCTGCCTTTTCAATTTAAAAGATTGCAATTCCCAATTCGATTAGCATTTGCAATCACCATTAACAAAGCTCAAGGTCAATCATTAGAAAAATGTGGTATAGATCTTAATACTGATTGTTTTTCCCATGGACAATTGTACGTTGCATGTTCGAGGGTCGGTAAACCTGACAATCTATTTATATGCAGCGACAATTGGACAGCGAAGAATGTTGTATATTCGCAAGTTTTACGCAGTTAATTTGTATTGTATCTATCTATCTATCTATCTATATAAAAACGAGTTGTGTGTATGCATGTTTGTTTGTTTGTAAAAAGAGCGTTTGCATATGACGTCATTATTAGTTCATACGGCTTTGTATATGCACAGACAATGGGAAAGCTAAGAATGTTGTATATTCGCAATTTTTACGTAGTTTGAAACACATATATAAATCTATCTATATTCACAGGTGGGACACAGAGACACAACTACAATGGCGCGTAACTAATATGGCGCGTAACGATTTACGCGCGCGGGGGGGCTTGGGGAGGCGTGAATCGCCCCACCAACTAGGTGTTGGGGTGGCGCGAAGCGCCACCCCAACAGCTAGTATATATATATAAATAAGTTGTCTTTGTGTCTGTCGAGTGACGTCATTATATGACGTTTGAATTATTTCATCATATACCAATTCAAAAACGAATGTATTCAAGCCGAAGTAGCTGAGTTGGTAAAGTGTTATGTTCCAGGTTCTAGGTGCGAGAGGTTCCAACTTCGAACCTTGGCTTTAGCCAAGAAAAAAAAACTAAAAAGAAAATACTAAAAAAACTAAAAAAGCTAAAAAACTAAAAAAAACTGAAAAAAGGTGAAAAACTAAAAAAGAAAAAAAACAAAAAAAACTAAAAAAAGATAAAAACTACGAAAAAAACTAAAAACTAATAAAAAAACTAAAAAACAGAAAAAACAGAAAAATAAAGGAGAAAAAGAAAACTAAAGAACGGAACACAGAGAATATAAATGACGAAAGGGACACTCAAAGAAAAATTACAGACTGGGACACTGGGACACAAATAAGGACCGGGATACAGGGAATATAAATGACGACCAGGACACAGGGACACAACTACAACGGGGATTCCAGGGGCACAGGGAGATATATAAATGACGACGGGGACACAGGGAATGTTCGATTAGCAATCATCATCAACAAAGCTCAAGGGCAATCATTTGAATAATGAGGTATATATCTGAATTCGTATTTTTTTCCCCATGGACAATCTAATATTGCATGTTCAAGAGTCGGTAAACCTGACAATCTATTGATATGCAGAGACAATGGGACATCGAAGAATGTTGTATATTTGCAAGTTATACGTAGTTAAAAACATATACATATATCTATCTATATTCACAGGTGAGACACAGGGACACAACTACAATGGCGCGTAACGACTTAGGTGCGCGGGGGGGGGCTTGAGGGGGCACGAAGTGCCCCACCAACGAGGTGTTGGGGTGACCCCAACAGCTAGTATATATATATATATATATATATATATATATATATATATATATATATATATATATATATATATATATATATATATATGTATATATATATATATATATATATATATATATATATATATACTAGCTGTTGGGGTGGCGCTTCGTGCCACCCCGACACCTAGTTGGTGGGGCGCTTCGCGCCAGCCCAACTCCTAGTTGGTGGGGCGCTTCGCACCCCCCCAAGCCCCCCCGCGCGCGTAAGTCGTTACGCGCCATATTAGTTACGCGCCATTGTAGTTGTGTCCCTGTGTCCCACCTGTGAGTATAGATAGATTTATATATGTGTTTCAAACTACGTAAAAATTGCGAATATACAACATTCTAGGCTTTCCCATTGTCTGTGCATATACAAAGCCGTATGTACTAATAATGACGTCATATGCAAACGCTCTTTTTACAAACAAACAAACATGCATACACACAACTCGTTTCTTATATATAGATAGATAGATAGATACAATACAAATTAACTGCGTAAAACTTGCGAATATACAACATTCTTCGCTGTCCAATTGTCGCTGCATATAAATAGATTGTCTGGTTTACCGACCCTCGAACATACAACTTACAGTTGTCCATGGGAAAAACAATAAGTATTAAGATCTTTACCACATTTTTCTAATGATTGACCTTGAGTTTTGTTAATGGTGATTGAAAATGCTAATTGAATTGGGAATTGCAATCTTTTAAATTGAAAAGGCAGATCCGTTGTAATCATGGGAGTCTGAGGAATAAGAACAGCCTCACCCTCAAAAGGCCCTGTCAAGATTGTGGCCTCTATTGCGTTTTCCATTGTTTTTTTTATGGCAAGTCGCGTGCCATTGCAAAGCTTTGGTGGGTCAATATTTCTTAACAGTATTATTGGTACGCCTATTTTTAGTTGTAGCACGTGTGGTGGAAACCCTGAAAGATCCACGGAATTCAAAAATTCAGATGGATAATTAACCACTTCATTTGGTTCCAAAACTGTGTCGACTGACTTGTAAAGAACTGCCTGGTCTCGAATCTTGGTCAAAACAATATTGTTGATTTCGTGGACGTCTATATTTTTGGGTGCGAGAATCGCTCTTTCACTTAGCCATTTATTATTTTTATAATTTTTTAGAATATTCGGAAATACTTTTTCAATCAATTCATTTTTGGACGTCACTAAATTACAGAAATCAGCAGGTAGTTGTATACGTCCTGAAATTGAGTCTACTGGGAGCTTTCCATTTCCAATTGCCAGCAATTGATTCCTCGACACGCCTATCTCTTGAAGCCGCAATATCTCTTGAAGCCGCAAGCCTGTTTTCACGTTGCTCTTGTGATTCCTCGACACGCCTTCTTTTTTTACTTTCTCTTTCAGCAGCAAGTCTGGTTTCGCGTTGCTCTGGTAGTTCCTCGACATGCCTTCGTTGACGTAAATTGCTCATTCCTAATCTGGCCCTTTCTCTTTGAACTGCAAGCCTGTATTTGCTTTTTGGTAACATTCTATAACATTGACAGTTCGAGAAATCTCCAGGTGCCAAGCTTGCTAAAGCTCAACAATTTATAATAAACCTCAAAATTTTAAGTATCTTCTTTAAAGTTTTTACATTACATTAATCTATTGTCAAAATATTTCGAAATATTTATGCAATTCCCAGTTTTTACATTTAAACCCTCAACACAAAAATTCATAAAACTTATTTTTATATATATAGAAGATATAATCTGGCGTAACAGACAAAGTGTAACAGACATAACCCACAAACAACTTATTTTTATATATAGAGACTAGCTGTTGGGGTGGCGCCACCCCAACACCTAGTTGGTGGGGGTGGTTTGCGCCCCCCCCCCAAGCCCCCCACGCGCGTAAATCGTTACGCGCCATATTAGTTACGTGCCATTGTAGTTGTGTCCCTCCAGTGTCCCAGTCTGTGATTTCTCTT
>NW_027068171.1:0-5737 GCF_032884065.1 Artemia franciscana
AAAAATACTCGTAGTTGTGTCCTTGTGTCCTGGTCGTCATTTAAATTCCCTGTGTCCTGGTCGTCATTTGTGTCCCGGTGTTCGATTCAGTAATTTCTCTTTGAGCGTCCAGGTCGTCATTTATATTCCCTTTGTCCCGGTTGTCATTTTTGACCCTGTGTCCCGGTGTCCCGGTCGTCATTTTTGTCCCGGTTTCTCGGTCTATAGTTTCGTCAGTCGACAAACATGACGTGAGTCGACAAACAACTTCATGACGGCATAATGCTCAATCCTTATAATGACGTCAGTCGACACACAAACAAACAACTTTTATATGTAAAATGACTGAAGAACCAACAATGGCAACAGCCGAGGAAGCTGCTCAAAGAGTCTATGCCAAAAAACTTGTGGCTGATAGAGAAAGTAAGAAAAGAAAGCGTGCCGAGGAATCACAAGAACAGCAAGAAAACATATATAAGAATAAGTTGTCCGCCGAATGTGTGTTTTGTCTGTCGAGTGACGTCATGTCATCATGTCGTCATGAAGTTAGTTGTCGTCATGTTTGTTGTGACGATGAAGTCATTAAAAGTATTTAAGAAAATCGTTCAAAGACGAATTTTTAATTGTAAGAAGATCGTGGACTGAAAAATGTTTAATTGTGTCATTTTCTTCAGTCAAAAATGACTGAAGAACCTACAATGGCAATAGCCGAGGAAGCTGCTCAAAGAGTCTATGCCAAAAAACTTGCGGCTGATAGAGAAAGTAAAAAAAAAGCGTGCCGAGGAATCACAAGAACAGCAAGAAAATAGGCTTGCGGCTGATAGAGAAAGTAAGAAAAGAAAGCGTGCCGAGGAATCACAAGAACAGCAACAAAACAGGCTTGCGGCTAAAGAACGCAAAACCGCGCAGTTAGATGAAAATCCACCTGGACAGCGAGAGTCAAAACATATCAAAACTGAAAATGATAGCGATGATGATTGGGTTTGGGATTTTGACTTGGATAAGGTCATCAATGAGAAAACTGAAAACTGAGAAAAAGAAAATTGAAAAAAGAAAAAAGGTAAAAAACTAAAAAAAAAACACTCAAAGAAAAATTACAGACCGGGACACAAATGACACCCGGGACAGAGGGAATATAAATGACGACCAGGACACAGGTATTTAAGAAAATCGTTCAAAGACAAATTTCTAATTGTAAAAAGATCGTTGAAAGAGAAATTTCTAATTGTAAAATGACTGAAGAACCTACAATGGCAACAGCCGATGAAGCTGCTCAAAACGAATGTATTCAAGCCGAAGTAGCTGAGTTGGTAAAGCGTTATGTTCCAGGTTCTAGGTCCGAGAGGTTCCGGGTTCGAACCTTGGCTTTAGCATTAATACGAAAGAAGAAAAAAACTAAAAAAGGTAAAAACCACAAAAAAACTAAAAAGAAAATACTAAAAAAACTAAAAAAGCTAAGAAACTAAAAAAAAACTAAAAAAAAGGTAAAAAACTAAAAAAAACTAAAAAAAACTAAAAAGAAAACAAACTAAAAACTAATAAAAAAAACTAAAAACTGAAAAAGAAAAAAAACTAAAAAAAGGAAAAAAACTGAAAAATAAAGGAGAAAAAGAAAACTAAAAGCCGGGACACAGGGAATATAAATGACGACCGGGACACTCAAAGATAAATTACAGACTGGGACACTGGGACACAAATAACGACCGGGAGATATAAATGACGACCGGGACACTCAAGGATAAATTACAGACCGGGACACCGGGACACAAATGACGACCGGGACACAGGGAATATAAATGACGACCGGGACGCTCAAGAGAAATTACAGACTGGGACACTGGGACACAAATGACGACCGGGATACTGGGAATATAAATGACGACCGGGACACAGGGACATAACTACAACGGGGATGCCGGGGGTACAGGGGGATATATAAATGACGACGGGGACACAGGGAATGTTCGATTAGCAATCACCATCAACAAAGCTCATTAGGGCAATCATTAGAATAATGAGGTATAGATCTGAATACGGATTGTTTTTCCCATGGACAATTTTATGTTGCATATTCAAGAGTCGGTAAACCTGACAATCTATTTATATGCACAGACAACGGGACATCGAAGAATGTTGTATATTCGCAAGTTTTACGTAGTTAAAAACATATATATATATATATCTATAACGAAAAGAGAAATCTTTTCTCTTTTATCTATATTCACAGGTGGGACACAGGGACACAACTACATTGGCGCGTAACGACTTACGCGCGGGGGGGGGGGGGGGGGCTTGGGGGGGGTGCGAAGCGCCCCCACCAACTAGGGGTGGCACTTCACGCCACTCCAACAGCTAGTATATATATCTATATATATAAAAATAAGTTGTCTGTCTGTCTGTGGATGGATCAGGTGACGTCACCTGAAAAAACTGGATCAGGTGACGTCAAAACTGAAAAAACTAAAAAAAGGCAAAAACTACAAAAAAAACTAAAAACTAATAAAAAAAATAAAAAAGCTAAAAAACTAAAAAAACTAAAAAAAGGCAAAAACTACAAAAAAAAACTAAAAACTAATAAAAAAGCTAAAAAACTAAAAAAACTAAAAAAAGGCAAAAACTACAAAAAAAACTAAAAACTAATAAAAAAAATAAAAAAGCTAAAAAACTAAAAAAACTAAAAAAACTAAAAAAAAGGTAAAAAACGAAAAAAACTAAAAACTAAAAAAACTAAAAAAAAAAGGAAAAAACTGAAAAATAAGCTAAAATAAAGGTAAAAAACCAATAAAAAACTAAAAAAAAACTGAAAAAAACTAAAAAAAGGCAAAAACTACAAAAAAACTAAAAACTAATAAAAAAAGTAAAAAAGCTAAAAAACTAAAAAAACTAAAAAAACTAAAAAAAGGTAAAAAACTAAAAAAAATAAAAAATAAAAAAAAACTAAAAAAAAGGAAAAAACTGAAAAATAAGCTAAAATAAAGGTAAAAACCAATAAAAAACTAAAAAGAAAAAAAGGAAAAAACTAAAAAAAATTTTCATCTAAAAAACTAAAAAAAACTAAAAAAGGTAAAAACTAAAAGAACTAAAAAAGAAAAAAATAAATGACGAAACTCAAAGAGAAAGCGACCAGGACAAAAGGAATGTTCGATTAGCAATCAACAAAGCACCGGGACACAGGGAGTATAAATGACGACCAGGACATAAGTAAAAAAAAAAAACTATCTATATATATAAAAATAAGTTGTCTGTGGATCTATGGATCGTGGATCAGGTGACGTCACCTGAAAAAACTGGATCAGGTGACGTCAAAACTGAAAAAAACTAAAAAAAGGCAAAAACTACAAAAAAAACTAAAAACTAATAAAAAAAATAAAAAAGCTAAAAAACTAAAAAAACTAAAAAAAGGCAAAAACTACAAAAAAAACTAAAAACTAATAAAAAAGCTAAAAACTAAAAAAACTAAAAAAAGGCAAAAATTACAAAAAAAACTAAAAACTAATAAAAAAAATAAAAAAGCTAAAAAACTAAAAAAAACTAAAAAAACTAAAAAAAGGTAAAAAACTAAAAAAAACTAAAAACTAAAAAAAAACTAAAAAAAAGGAAAAAACTGAAAAATAAGCTAAAATAAAGGTAAAAACCAATAAAAAACTAAAAAAAAAACTGAAAAAACTAAAAAAAGGCAAAAACTACAAAAAAACTAAAAACTAATAAAAAAAGTAAAAAAGCTAAAAAACTAAAAAAACTAAAAAAACTAAAAAAACTAAAAAAAGGTAAAAAACTAAAAAAAATAAAAAATAAAAAAAAACTAAAAAAAAAGGAAAAAACTGAAAAATAAGCTAACATAAAGGTAAAAACCAATAAAAAACTAAAAAGAAAAAAAGGAAAAAACTAAAAAAAATTTTCATCTAAAAAACTAAAAAAACTAAAAAAGGTAAAAACTAAAAGAACTAAAAAAGAAAAAAATAAATGACGACACTCAAAGAGAAAGCGACCAGGACAAAAGGAATGTTCGATTAGCAATCAACAAAGCACCGGGACACAGGGAGTATAAATGACGACCAGGACATAAGTAAAAAAAAAAATTAACAAAACTAAAAAGAAGGTAAAAACTACAAAAAAACTAAAAAGAAAAAAAACTAAAAACTAATAAAAAAACTAAAAAATCTAAAAATCTAAATAAACTAAAAAAGAAAAAAAAAAGGAAAAAAATAAAGGAGAAAAACAAAACTAAAAAACGAATGTATATACAGACCGGTACACCGGGATACAAATGACGACCGGGACACAGGGAATATAAATGACGACCGGGACACAGGGACACAACTACAACGGGGACACCGGGGGAAACAGGGGGATATAAATGACGACCGGGACAAAAAAACTAAAAAGAAAAAAAAACTAAAAACTAATACAAAAACTAAAAAATCTAAAAATCTAAATAAGCTAAAAAAGAAAAAAAAGGGAAAAAAATAAAGGAGAAAAACAAAACTAAAAAACGAATGTATATACAGACCGGGACACCGGGATACAAATGACGACCGGGAGACAGGGAATATAAATGACGACCGGGACACAGGGACACAACTACAACGGGGACACCGGGGGAAACAGGGGGATGTAAATGACGACCGGGACACCGGGACAGGGAATGGTCGATTAGCAATCACCATCAACAAAGCTCAAGGGCAATCATTAGAATCATGAGGTATAGATCTGAATACAGATTGTTTTCCCCATGGACCATTATATGTTGCATGTTCAAGAGTCGGTAAACCTGACAATCTATTTATATGCAAAGACAATGGGACAGCAAAGAATGTTGTATATTCGCAAGTTTTACGTAGTTAAAACCATATATATATATATATATATATATATATATATATATATATATATATATATATATATATATATATACTAGCTGTTGGGGTGGCGCTTCGCGCCACCCCAACACCTAGTTGGTGGGGGCGCTTCGCGCCCCCCCCCAAGCCCCCCCCGCGCGCGTAAGTCGTTACGCGCCATAATAGTTACGCGCCATTGTAGTTGTGTCCCTATGTCCCACCTGTGAATATAGATATATATATATATATGGTTTTAACTACGTAAAACTTGCGAATATACAACATTCTTTGCTGTCCCATTGTCTTTGCATATAAATAGATTGTCAGGTTTACCGACTCTTGAACATGCAACATATAATGGTCCATGGGAAAACAATCTGTATTCAGATCTATACCTCATGATTCTAATGATTGCCCTTGAGCTTTGTTGATGGTGATTGCTAATCGACCATTCCCTGTCCCGGTGTCCCGGTCGTCATTTACATCCCCCTGTTTCCCCCGGTGTCCCCGTTGTAGTTGTGTCCCTGTGTCCCGGTCGTCATTTATATTCCCTGTGTCCCGGGTCCCGGTCATCATTTGTATCCCGGTGTCCCGGTCTGTATATACATTCGTTTTTTAGTTTTGTTTTTCTCCTTTATTTTTTTCCTTTTTTTTTCTGTTTTAGCTTATTTAGATTTTTAGATTTTTTAGTTTTTTTTATTAGTTTTTAGTTTTTATTTCTTTTTAGTTTTTTTGTCCCGGTCGTCATTTATATCCCCCTGTTTCCCCCGGTGTCCCCGTTGTAGTTGTGTCCCTGTGTCCCGGTCGTTATTTATATTCCCTGTGTCCCGGTCGTCATTTGTATCCCGGTGTACCGGTCTGTATATACATTCGTTTTTTAGTTTTGTTTTTAACACTTCCACGGTAGGGTTCCCTGATAG
>NW_027068172.1:0-5678 GCF_032884065.1 Artemia franciscana
ATGGTAAAGAATGTGATTAAAGGCTCTTTTCCTATTTCAAAAGTTTTAGTTTTCGAGGGTAATAGCTACGTATGTTGGAAAAATGAAGATATTAGACTATTTTATGATTGCACATGGTAAAGAATGTGCTTAAAGGCTCTTTTCCTATGTCAAAAGTTTATTTTTCGAGGGTAATAGCTACGTATGTTGAAAAAATGAAGATATTAGACTATTTTATGATTGCAAATGGTAAAGAATGTGATTAAAGGCTCTTTTCCTATGTCAAATATTTTAGTTTTCGAGGGTAATAGCTACGTTTGTTGAAAAAATGAAGATATTAGACTATTTTATGATTGCCCATGGTAAAGAATGTGATTAAAGGCTCTTTTCCTATTTCAAAAGTTTTAGTTTTCGAGGGTAATAGCTACGTATGTTGAAAAAATGAAGATATTAGACTATTTATGATTGCCCATGGTAAAGAATGTGATTAAAGGCTCTTTTCCTATTACAAAAGTTTTAGTTTTCGAGGGTAATAGCTACGTATGTTGGAAAAATGAAGATATTAGACTATTTTATGATTGCACATGGTAAAGAATGTGCTTTAAGGCTCTTTTCCTATTTCAAAAGTTTTAGTTTTCGAGGGTAATAGCTACGTATGTTGAAAAAATGAAGATATTAGACTATTTTATGATTGCAAATGGTAAAGAATGTGATTAAAGGCTCTTTTCCTATGTCAAAAGTTTTAGTTTTCGATGGTAATAGCTACGTATGTTGGAAAAAACGAAGATATTAGACTATTTTATGATTGCACATGGTAAAGAATGTGCTTAAAGGCTCTTTTCCTATGTCAAAAGTTTTAGTTTTCAAGGGTAATAGCTACGTATGTTGAAAAATGAAGATATTAGACTATTTTATGATTGCAAATGGTAAAGAATGTGATTAAAGGCTCTTTTCCTATGTCAAAAGTTTTAGTTTTCGAGGGTAATAGCTACCTATGTTGAAAAAATGAAGATATTAGACAATTTTATGATTGCACATGGTAAAGAATGTGATTAAAGGCTCTTTTCCTATTTCAAAAGTTTTAGTTTTCGAGGGTAATAGCTACGTATGTTGAAAAAATGAAGATATTAGACTATTTTATGATTGCACATGGTAAAGAATGTGATTAAAGGCTCTTTTCCTATTTCAAAAGTTTTAGTTTTCGAGGGTAATAGCTAGTATGTTGAAAAAATGAAGATATTAGACTATTTTATGATTGCAAATGGTAAAGAATGTGATTAAAGGCTCTTTTCCTATGTCAAAAGTTTTAGTTTTCGAGGGTAATAGCTACGTATGTTGAAAAAATGAAGATATTAGACTATTTTATGATTGCACATGGTAAAGAATGTGATTAAAGGCTCTTTTCCTATTTCAAAAGTTTTAGTTTTCGAGGGTAATAGCTACGTATGTTGAAAAAATGAAGATATTAGACTATTTTATGATTGCACATGGTAAAGAATGTGATTAAAGGCTCTTTTCCTATGTCAAAAGTTTTAGTTTTCGAGGGTAATAGCTACGTATGTTGAAAAAATGAAGATATTAGACTATTTTATGATTGCAAATGGTAAAGAATGTGATTAAAGGCTCTTTTCCTATGTCAAAAGTTTTAGTTTTCGAGGGTAATAGCTACGTATGTTGAAAAAATGAAGATATTAGACTATTTTATGATTGCACATGGTAAAGAATGTGATTAAAGGCTCTTTTCCTATTTCAAAAGTTTTAGTTTTCGAGGGTAATAGCTACGTATGTTGAAAAATGAAGATATTAGACTATTTTATGATTGCACATGGTAAAGAATGTGATTAAAGGCTCTTTTCCTATGTCAAAAGTTTTAGTTTTCGAGGGTAATAGCTACGTATGTTGAAAAAATGAAGATATTAGACTATTTTATGATTGCAAATGGTAAAGAATGTGATTAAAGGCTCTTTTCCTATGTCAAAAGTTTTAGTTTTCGAGGGTAATAGCTACGTATGTTGAAAAAATGAAGATATTAGACTATTTTATGATTGCACATGGTAAAGAATGTGCTTAAAGGCTCTTTTCCTATGTCAAAAGTTTTAGTTTTCGAGGGTAATAGCTACGTATGTTGAAAAAATGAAGATATTAGACTATTTTATGATTGCAAATGGTAAAGAATGTGATTAAAGGCTCTTTTCCTATGTCAAAAGTTTTAGTTTTCGAGGGTAATAGCTACGTATGTTGAAAAAATGAAGATATTAGACTATTTTATGATTGCACATGGTAAAGAATGTGATTAAAGGCTCTTTTCCTATTTCAAAAGTTTTAGTTTTCGAGGGTAATAGCTACGTATGTTGAAAAAATGAAGATATTAGACTATTTTATGATTGCAAATGGTAAAGAATGTGATTAAAGGCTCTTTTCCTATTTCAAAAGTTTTAGTTTTCGAGGGTAATAGCTACGTATGTTGAAAAAATGAAGATATTAGACTATTTTATGATTGCACATGGTAAAGAATGTGATTAAAGGCTCTTTTCCTATGTCAAAAGTTTTAGTTTTCGAGGGTAATAGCTACGTATGTTGAAAAAATGAAGATATTAGACTATTTTATGATTGCACATGGTAAAGAATGTGATTAAAGGCTCTTTTCCTATTTCAAAAGTTTTAGTTTTCGAGGGTAATAGCTACGTATGTTGAAAAAATGAAGATATTAGACTATTTTATGATTGCACATGGTAAAGAATGTGATTAAAGGCTCTTTTCCTATTTCAAAAGTTTTAGTTTTCGAGGGTAATAGCTACGTATGTTGGAAAAATGAAGATATTAGACTTTTTGAGGGTAATAGCTACGTATGTTGAAAAAATGAAGATATTAGACTATTTTATGATTGCAAATGGTAAAGAATGTGATTAAAGGCTCTTTTCCTATGTCAAAAGTTTTAGTTTTCGAGGGTATTAGCTACGTATGTTGAAAAAATGAAGATATTAGACTATTTTATGATTGCAAATGGTAAAGAATGTGATTAAAGGCTCTTTTCCTATGTCAAAAGTTTTAGTTTTCGAGGGTAATAGCTACTATGTTGGAAAAAATGAAGATATTAGACTATTTTATGATTGCACATGGTAAAGAATGTGATTAAAGGCTCTTTTCCTATGTCAAAAGTTTTAGTTTTCGAGGGTAATAGCTACGTATGTTGAAAAAATGAAGATATTAGACTATTTTATGATTGCAAATGGTAAAGAATGTGATTAAAGGCTCTTTTCCTATGTCAAAAGTTTTAGTTTTCGAGGGTAATAGCTACGTATGTTGAAAAAATGAAGATATTAGACTATTTTATGATTGCAAATGGTAAAGAATGTGATTAAAGGCTCTTTTCCTATGTCAAAAGTTTTAGTTTTCGAGGGTAATAGCTACGTATGTTGGAAAAAATGAAGATATTAGACTATTTTATGATTGCACATGGTAAAGAATGTGATTAAAGGCTCTTTTCCTATGTCAGTTTTCGAGGGTAATAGCTACGTATGTTGAAAAAATGAAGATATTAGACTATTTTATGATTGCACATGGTAAAGAATGTGATTAAAGGCTCTTTTCCTATTTCAAAAGTTTTAGTTTTCGAGGGTAATAGCTACGTATGTTGGAAAAAATGAAGATATTAGACTATTTTATGATTGCACATGGTAAAGAATGTGATTAAAGGCTCTTTTCCTATGTCAAAAGTTTTAGTTTTCGAGGGTAATAGCTACGTATGTTGAAAAAATGAAGATATTAGACTATTTTATGATTGCACATGGTAAAGAATGTGATTAAAGGCTCTTTTCCTATGTCAAAAGTTTTAGTTTTCGAGGGTAATAGCTACGTATGTTGAAAAAATGAAGATATTAGACTATTTTATGATTGCACATGGTAAAGAATGTGATTAAAGGCTCTTTTCCTATGTCAAAAGTTTTAGTTTTCGAGGGTAATAGCTACGTATGTTGAAAAAATGAAGATATTAGACTATTTTATGATTGCAAATGGTAAAGAATGTGATTAAAGGCTCTTTTCCTATGTCAAAAGTTTTAGTTTTCGAGGGTAATAGCTACGTATGTTGAAAAAATGAAGATATTAGACTATTTTATGATTGCAAATGGTAAAGAATGTGATTAAAGGCTCTTTTCCTATTTCAAAAGTTTTAGTTTTCGAGGGTAATAGCTACGTATGTTGAAAAAATGAAGATATTAGACTATTTTATGATTGCACATGGTAAAGAATGTGATTAAAGGCTCTTTTCCTATTTCAAAAGTTTTAGTTTTCGAGGGTAATAGCTACGTATGTTGGAAAAAATGAAGATATTAGACTATTTTATGATTGCACATGGTAAAGAATGTGATTAAAGGCTCTTTTCCTATGTCAAAAGTTTTAGTTTTCGAGGGTAATAGCTACGTATGTTGAAAAAATGAAGATATTAGACTATTTTATGATTGCAATGGTAAAGAATGTGATTAAAGGCTCTTTTCCTATTTCAAAAGTTTTAGTTTTCGAGGGTAATAGCTACGTATGTTGAAAAAATGAAGATATTAGACTATTTTATGATTGCACATGGTAAAGAATGTGATTAAAGGCTCTTTTCCTATTTCAAAAGTTTTAGTTTTCGAGGGTAATAGCTACGTATGTTGAAAAATGAAGATATTAGACTATTTTATGATTGCACATGGTAAAGAATGTGATTAAAGGCTCTTTTCCTATGTCAAAAGTTTTAGTTTTCGAGGGTAATAGCTACGTATGTTGAAAAAATGAAGATATTAGACTATTTTATGATTGCACATGGTAAAGAATGTGATTAAAGGCTCTTTTCCTATGTCAAAAGTTTTAGTTTTCGAGGGTAATAGCTACGTATGTTGAAAAAATGAAGATATTAGACTATTTTATGATTGCAAATGGTAAAGAATGTGATTAAAGGCTCTTTTCCTATGTCAAAAGTTTTAGTTTTCGAGGGTAATAGCTACGTATGTTGAAAAAATGAAGATATTAGACTATTTTATGATTGCAAATGGTAAAGAATGTGATTAAAGGCTCTTTTCCTATGTCAAAAGTTTTAGTTTTCGAGGGTAATAGCTACGTATGTTGAAAAAATGAAGATATTAGACTATTTTATGATTGCAAATGGTAAAGAATGTGATTAAAGGCTCTTTTCCTATTTCAAAAGTTTTAGTTTTCGAGGGTAATAGCTACGTATGTTGAAAAAATGAAGATATTAGACTATTTTATGATTGCACATGGTAAAGAATGTGATTAAAGGCTCTTTTCCTATGTCAAAAGTTTTAGTTTTCGAGGGTAATAGCTACGTATGTTGAAAAAATGAAGATATTAGACTATTTTATGATTGCAAATGGTAAAGAATGTGATTAAAGGCTCTTTTCCTATGGTTAGTTTTTCGAGGGTAATAGCTACTAAAAAAATGAAGATATTAGACTATTTTATGATTGCAATGGTAAAGAATGTGATTAAAGGCTCTTTTCCTATTTCAAAAGTTTTAGTTTTCGAGGGTAATAGCTACGTATGTTGAAAAAATGAAGATATTACTATTTTATGATTGCACATGGTAAAGAATGTGATTAAAGGCTCTTTTCCTATTTCAAAAGTTTTAGTTTTCGAGGGTAATAGCTACGTATGTTGAAAAATGAAGATATTGTACTATTTTATGATTGCACATGGTAAAG
>NW_027068173.1:0-5350 GCF_032884065.1 Artemia franciscana
ATATATATATACTAGCTGTTGGGGTGGCGCTTCGCGCCACCCCAACACCTAGTTAGTGGGGGCGCTTCGCGCCCCCCCAAGCCCCCCCGCGCGCGTAAGTCGTTACGCGCCATATTATTTACGCGCCATTGTAGTTGTGTCCCTATGTCCCACCTGTGAATATAGATATATATATATATATATATATATATATATATATATATATATATATATATATATATATATATATATATATATATATATATATATATCTATATATATAAAAATAAGTTGTCTGTCCGTTACACCAGATTATTTCTTCTACATATATGAAAGAAAACAAACTCGAATGTAAAAACTGGAAATTGCATTAATATTTCGAAATATTTTGACAATAGATTAAAGTAATTCGAAAAAAGAAAACTGGTAAAAAACTAAAAAAAAACTAAAAAGAAAAAACTAAAAAAAAAATTAAAAATTAAAAAATTAAAAAAAGAAAAAACCTAAAAAAAACATAAAAAAATAAAAAAGATAAAAAACTAAAAACTAAAAAAGCTAAAAAACTAAAAAAAAAGAAAAAAACTAAAAAAAAACTGGGAATTGCACAAATATTTCAATATATTTTGACAATAGATTAATATAATTCGAAAACCTTAAAACAGATACCCCAAATTTTGAGGTTTAATATAAATTGTTGGAGCTTTAGCATGCTTGGCATGTAAAGATTTTTCCAAGTGTCAATGTTAGAATGAACATTGACAAATTGAAGAAAACAAATCAATAAAAAGAAGAAACTAAAAAAAAGAAAAAACTAAAAAAGAAAAAAAAACTAAAGAAGAAACTGTATCAATATATATAAAAATCTATATATATAAAAATAAGTTGTCTGTCTTTTATGTCTGTCACACTATGTCTGTTACGCCAGATTATATCTTATCTATCTATCTATATATATAAAAATAAGTTGTCTTTCTGTGTGTCTGTCTGTCAGGTGACGTCATGTTTCTGTGTCGACTGACGTCATGAAGTTAGTTGTCGTCATTTTTGCTATGACGGTGACGTCATTAACGGTATTTAAGACATTTGTTCACGGAAAAATGTTTAATTGTAAAATGACTGAAGAACCTACAATGGCAACAGCCGAGGAAGCTGCTCAAAGAGTTTATGCCAAAAAACTTGCTGCTGATAGAGAAAGTAAGAAAAGAAAGCGTATCGTCATTTATATTCCCTGTGTCCCGGTCGTCATTTGTGTCCCGGTGTTCCAGTCTGTGATTTCTCTTTGAGTGTCCCGGGCGTCATTTATATTCCTTGTGTCCCGGTGTCCCGGTCGTCATTTATATCCCCCTGTGCCCCCCGGCGTCCCCATTGTAGTTGTGTCCCTGTGTCCCGGTCGTCATTTCTATCCCGGTGTCCCGGTCTGTATATACATTCGTTTTTTAGTTTTGTTTTTCTCCTTTATTTTTTTCCTTTTTTCTTTTTTTTCTTTTTTAGTTTATTTAGATTTTTAGATTTTTTAGTTTTTTTATTAGTTTTTAGTTTTTTTGTAGTTTTTACCATTTTTTTTACTTTTTTATATTTATTAATATTTTTTTAGTTTTCTTTTTCTCTTATTTTTCAGTTTTTTCCTTTTTTTTAGTTTTTTCTTTTTTAGTTTTTAGTTTTTTTTTGTTTTTTACCTTTTTTAGTTTTTTTAGTTTTTTTAGTTTTTTAGCTTTTTTAGTTTTTTTATTAGTTTTTAGTTTTTTTTTAGTTTTTGCCTTTTTTTAGTTTTTTCAGTTTTTTTTAGTTTTTAGTTTTTTACCTTTTTTTTAGTTTTTTTTAGTTTTTTAGCTTTTTTAGTTTTTTTTCTTTTTAGTTTTTTTTTGTAGTTTTTACCTTTTTTAGTTTTTTTTCTTCTTTTATATTAGTGTGAAATAATTCAGACGTCATATGCGGACAAACACGACGTCACTCGACAGACAGACAGACAGACATAACCCACAAACAACTTATTTTTATATATATTTATTCATATTTTTTTAGTTTTCTTTTTCTCTTTTATTTTTCAGTTTTTTCCTTTTTTTTAGTTTTTTTCTTTTTTAGTTTTTAGTTTTTTTTAGTTTTTTACCTTTTTTTAGTTTTTTTTAGTTTTTTTAGTTTTTTAGCTTTTTTAGTTTTTTTATTAGTTTTTATTTTTTTTGTAGTTTTTGCCTTTTTTTATTTTTTTCAGTTTTTTTTTAGTTATTAGATTTTTACCTTTTTTTAGTTTTTTTAGTTTTTTAGCTTTTTTAGTTTTTTTTTCTTTTTAGTTTTTTTTGTAGTTTTTACCTTTTTTAGTTTTTTCTTCTTTTGTATTAGTGTGAAATAATTCAGACGTCATATGCGAACAAACATGACGTCACCTGATCCATCCACAGATCCACACACAGACAACTTATTTTTATATATATAGATATATATATATACTAGCTGTTGGGGTGGCGCTTCGCGCCACCCCAACCCCTAGTTGGTGGGGCGCTTCGCGCCCCCCCAAGCCCCCCCCCGCGCGTAAGTCGTTACGCGCCATATTAGTTACGCGCCATTGTAGTTGTGTCCCTGTGTCCCACCTGTGAATAGAGATAGATATAAATATATGTTTTTAACTACGTAAAACATGCGAATATACAACATTCTTCGCTGTCCCATTGTCTGTGCATATAAATAGATTGTCAGGTTTACTGACTCTTGAACACGCAACATATAATTGTCCATGGGAAAATTTATACCGTTACGCTTCTTTATTATTGCTGTTTTACCGCCATCTTCAGTAGATCTTCTTCTATATTGTGGGTAACCATCATTGCCAGTAATTGTTTTGGGTACTAAAAGTCGAGGATATTGCTTTGTGCACCTTCCTTTGGCCATGCATGGTGAATTTTCGTTCAGTGCACCGCAAGGTCCATGTATCATATTTTTTACAATAATATCATGTAACCCCTTATCGACATTTTTATCAGGTATTTCAGCGGAAATCACATCATCAATTTCGTTTGAAGTAATTTTTTTATGTAGCCAGATTAGTATATGTGCGTGTGGCAAACCTCGTTTTTGTCATTCCACTGAGTACATCCAGCATCGCACTGACCCAAACACTTCATGTTTTACAAGGTAGTTTATCAGTGATTTCAACTTTTGCCGGAAGACACGTGCCGTAATGTCATGCCTATGAACCGCCGATTGTCCTTGAAGTAAAAGCTGCAGTATCTCGTCCCAAGATTGATTACATGTAAATGTAATAAATAAATCTGGACGACCATAGAGACGAACATACGCAATAGCATCTTGAGCATATTCATGCATATGACGGGGACTGCCAGCATATGACGAAGGTAAAATTGTTAATCTTCCAACGTTTGTGGTATTACCGTCATTTATAACTGCATCTCGCAAATGAATGTATTGTTCAGAGCGGAGCTTGGTCTGATTCAGGCGGATATATAGCAAACGTTCTGATTCAATTTTAGCATACATATCCACGACAAATTGATGAAACAATTCACGGCATTTTAAAATATAATTTTCTTCATCCTGCCAAATCATTAGTCTATAGGAATAATAATGCATTGCACTGCATTTCTTATTCATTTCTTTGTTAGTGGCTGGATTCATCAATTTAATATTAAAGTGATAGCCGTCGGCTCCATCCCAAAAAATGATAGGATATTGTAGGGCATCGTAGCATCGATGAGTTTCAGCAATTCTTAACAACTGAGCGTTTCGCTTATGTAGAATAATATCTCGAGGTAAAAACTGATCACCGACCATAACGATTGCCACTTCGTCGATAGTCGGAGCATTGTATCTACGCACATGTTGGCCAGGAGGCGTTTTGTGAGCGGAAATAACAATTTTATGAGTATCAGTAGGCATCAAATCGATGGCTGTTTTGAACAGACGCACTAACTTATTATTTTCGTGGAAAAGATGTTGCAATTGGGAAACGATTGTCCTTTCAACGTTGGGAGAAATTTCGCAACGTGCATTCAATTCAGAATTTCTATCACTGATGAAGTACAATTGTAAAAATTTATGATTCTCGCCTGAGAATGGTAGAAGGGACCCTGCTTTATGATAAATTTGCCCTTTTACTTTGAAAGTAGACATAAATTGATCTGGATTTTCGATTTGGGCTCCAAACGACGTCATTTGGATACATGAGTTGTATTGTCTGATTTTTGACAAAAAACGCTTAGATTCTGACGTATTTCCAGTAAGGAAAGTCTTCAATGGCTCTGGTGGTGCAGCCAATAGAGGAAGTTTAACTTTTCCTGAGGCGCAACACATTCCCATTGTTTCACCATTGAATTTCAAGGCCTTGCAATAGGGACAAATTTTAGACATTGTCCCGATTTGAACACATCTACTCAAGCTATAATCATCGACTGGGTTGTACCTGAATGCCAGGCGATAACTTTCAGATTGCTCTGATTCCTCGGCACGCTTTCTTTTCTTACTTTCTCTATCAGCCCCAAGCCTGTTTCCCTGCTGTTCTTTTGATTCCTCGGCACGCCTTCTCGGTGGCGCGAGATACAGACCGGTACACCGGGATACAAATGACGACCGGGACACAGGGAATATAAATGACGACCGGGACACAGGGACACAACTACAACGGGGACACCGGGGGAAACAGGGGGATATAAATGACGACCGGGACAAAAAAACTAAAAAGAAAAAAAAAACTAAAAACTAATAAAAAAACTAAAAATCTAAAAATCTAAATAAGCTAAAAAAGAAAAAAAAGGAAAAAAATAAAGGAGAAAAACAAAACTAAAAAACGAATGTATATACAGACCGGGACACCGGGATACAAATGACGACCGGGACACAGGGAATATAAATGACGACCGGGACACAGGGACACAACTACAACGGGGACACCGGGGGAAACAGGGGGATGTAAATGACGACCGGGACACCGGGACAGGGAATGGTCGATTAGCAATCACCATCAACAAAGCTCAAGGGCAATCATTAGAATCATGAGGTATAGATCTGAATACAGATTGTTTTCCCATGGACCATTATATGTTGCATGTTCAAGAGTCGGTAAACCTGACAATCTATTTATATGCAAAGACAATGGGACAGCAAAGAATGTTGTATATTCGCAAGTTTTACGTAGTTAAAACCATATATATATATATATATATATATATATATATATATATATATATATATATATATATATATATATATATATCTATCTATATTCACAGGTGGGACATAGGGACACAACTACAATGGCGCGTAACTATTATGGCGCGTAACGACTTACGCGCGCGGGGGGGCTTGGGGGGGGCGCGAAGCGCCCCCACCAACTAGGTGTTGGGGTGGCGCGAAGCGCCACCCC
>NW_027068174.1:0-5676 GCF_032884065.1 Artemia franciscana
AAGTTGGAAGAATTTAATTATTATTAGAATAAGAAATAAAATATACTCTAACTTAAAACATAGTAACACTAAATCATTATTTTATAATGCCAAAATTAAACAAGCAATTGCTAATCTACAGAATGAATTTGTAATTGTGCCAGTGGATAAAGCTAATAATAATTTTGCCATAATTTGTCAGAAGCTGTATTGTGATATCTTAAAAAGGGAGTTATGCACAACTAATGTTTACGAAAAGGTAAATTTAGAGGATGAGAATTTAATTGAAAAGACTGAAGAAATACTTTTTAAAAATTTTAATATTAAAATAAATGACAATTATAAAAAGTTCCCTTTCTTATAATGGACTGTAAAATTTCATAAGAATCCCATTAAACCACGGTTTATTGCTGGAGCAGCTAAATGCCCAACCCGCATTGCTGCTACTGACCTGTCTTTAATTTTAAAGGAAATTGTAAATAAACTTAAAACCTATTGTTCTGGTATTAAAAAATTTTCGAATTTTAATCCATATTGGAGTGTTAATAATTCACTGCAGGTGATAGATTCTTTAACAATGGTTTCAGCTAAAAAAATTGAGTCTTTCGATTTTGCGACAATGTATACTAATTTATCACTTAATGTAGTGTTATATAATTTAAAAATTGTTATCAAGAAATCTCTGCTCTTATCTAGTAAAAGGTTCTTAAAAATAGACACTTATAATAAAAAAGCTATATGGACAAATTGCTATAATACTACAGTTAACTTGAGATGTTACAGCTTGGATATGATTTTTGAGTTATTAGAATTTGTTTTATACAATACTTATATAAGATTTGGTGGTGATTTGTAGTAGCAAATCGTGGGAATTCCCATGGGGGGGGGGGGAATGCCAGCCCATTTATAGCTGACTTGTTTTTAAGTCAACTAGAATATAAATATATGATGGATAAGAATAATCCAAATAATTTAAAACATGTTTTGTCAAATAATAAAAGATATTTAGATGATATTTTGGTCTTAAATCTTGAACCTAGTCATGGCGCTGGTCATGAAGATTATTTCTTAGATTTAAATATTAATAGTTGTGATAATAATAAATTAAGTTTTAAAATGTATAATAAAACGGATGATTTTGATTTTGAAGTGATTAGTTTCCCATTCCCTGAAAGTAATACACACTCAAATATCACATATTAAGCGTTTTTCTCACAGTTACTTCGTTATGCAAGGATTTGTAGTAATTATATTGATTTTAAAAATAGATGTAAAATCTTAAGCCAAAAATTGATATCATGAGGTTTTTCTACAAATAAACTAAATTGGCAATTTTTTTTTTTTTGCAATGTGTTAATATTTGTGATTTGGTAAAATTTATCATATTTAGTTTACCTGTTGTTGCTAAAAAGAGCGATATATTAACAGGATAAGCTTGTTTTGGTGTTACTTGGCTGTTTTACATTTGCTGTTTTTTTTTCTTTCATAGGCATGCATTTTGGGGGTGATACCTGACACGGGGATGCCATGGATATTCTGTGGTAGCCACTACACTTGGCTGGGTAGAGAATTTAATGTGGCGAAACCCTATAGACAAGTGTATTCTCCTGATGAGCCCTTGTGTTGGGTTGTTGCCTCTGAATTATTTGTCTTTATTGTTTCTATTGTCTGGTAAATGACGACTTATACTTATTGACGAAATGACTGCCTGTCCATGGATTATTCTTTATGGTTGATTGTGTATGGCTATGCTGTTTGACCTATGTGATTGTGTGGATGAGTAGGGTTAAGGCCTCATTCAAGTGCTGGTCTATATTCGTCACTAATTTAGGAAAACAGTCTTCCTTTTCTCCTTCTGTCTCTTTTTTTTATGTGTTTGTGCTGTTGCATTGGTGATTTCTCTTTTCATGATATATATATATATATATATATATATATATATATATATATATATATATATATATATATATATATATATATATATATATATATATATATATTATTTATGTTGATTATTTGAGCTCCTTTTGACGCTTCAAAAGGAGTTCAAATAATCGAGAAAGAAGAATTTCAAATAAACTCCAATAAAGTGCTTTTTTTGAAACCAATAGCACGCATATCTACATCAGATGAAATGCTAAGGGTTACTTATAGTAAAGACCATACGGCTCCAGTGTTTTATCAGTATTTTTTTTCTTCAGAGGCACTTCACATGGAAGGAGTGGTCATATAGACTTCGGAGGGGGCTTATTCAATTGTAAATCGGAAGTTCTAGTGCCCTTTTTAAGAGTCGAAAGGGATTGGAGGGAAAATTTCCCCCTCAGTGCCCTTTCCTCCAAATTCCTCCAATAAAATTTTGAGATAGACATTTTGTTAAAAATAGTTCAAAGATAGGTAACGGAAAATCCGGGTTCGACAAAACCCCCAGGCCCAGGGCAGGCTTTGTAATTTATGCCCTGGAGGCATATATAGTTCCTATGGAAGGGGTGCCCGTATAAACTCCAGATAGGGCTGAATTTATTGGGAATTAAAAGTTCTTGTTCAATTTTGAAAAGTCCAAAGAGATCGGAGGGCAACTAGTCCCCCCCACGAAGCTTTTTCTCCAAATCTATCTGAAAAAATTTTGAGATAGCCATTTTGTTAAAAAAAGACTTCAAACAGCAGATAACAAAAACTCCAAGGGTGATGAAAACCTCCTAAGCCCGAGAGCAAGTGGTTAAAGTTAATCCCTTGGGGCATATAAGGTTTGGAGTCAACATACCCCCAGAGCTCGGTAGAAGAGTTGTGACGTATGCCTGGGGGCATAAAAGTTTCTTATGTATACCACCCCACTACACCCTCTTTTCCCCAAATGCATCCGAATTAAAATTTTGAAATGATAGGCTTTCAGCGATTAATCCTATTATATATCAAATATTCAGTTCAGTTTTAGTAGTTCTTTCCATAACTGTTCAAGACAAATATAACTTCACCACAAACCAGAAATTAGATACTGCCCCCTTCTTTAACTGTAAAAGTCTGAAGCCTATTGCGTCATGGGACCTTGCCAAGACTGTTCGAGACACATATAGTTTTCAGTAAAGCGCCAATGACGCAGTGGGTTTTAGACTTTCAGAGTGTGAGAAGGAGGCAAAACCCAGACTCTTGTTTATGTTGGTTTTTATACATTTCAAGCGTGACTTGCATGTCCAAGTTTCATTCGTTTTAAGATTTATTTATTCATTCATATTAGTACCTGCTGAATGTTTTTTTTATGATTGCTTATTTAATTTCTGTTCGTTTTGGGCCTAATTTATTCTTTAACAGTAACTTCTGGTCGTTTTGAGTTTGAGGTTATTGTAGATTTCTATTTCTTCTGAGATTAAATTTAATATGGTCTTTACTAAAATAGCAGCGAAGACTACACTGCCTTTCCATAACAAACAAATACAAAGTAGAAACAATAGGGAAAATCTTTTCAAGACAGTGGAAATCAGTTCTTTGAATATTTGGACGTAGGGCCGAAATATTCACAAAACTGATTGACACTGTCTAGAAAAGATTTTTCCCGTTGTTTTTTACTGTGTATTTGTTTCTACGTTGCATTTGTTCTTAATCTTCTGTAAAAAAAGATATTTTTGGAATTTTTTTTTTTTTTTTTTTTTTTTTAATTATACATACATATAGACACTTATATTGAAATTCTTAGTCACGTATGTACATGGGGTTTGTTAAGAACCATGTTAGCGAAAAAAAATTATTTTGCAAAGTAGTATCTGATTCTTTTTTTTTGGAGCGGCATTCATCTTACATTGTAGTACTGAGAGCTTCACTTGCTCTGACAACGTAGGAACGTAAGGTGCTGATGGATAATACTGCATTGCTCAATCTGACTGGGTTGGGTGGCTCTTCTTCCTTATGCTACTCTCCCTCATCTTGACAAGCCGACAATTAGGCATCTGTTAAAGCACAATGGGCATCAATTTCATCTTCAATACGAACAAAATCCTCAAAGGAAAACTCTCCACGTTTTGGTAGATGTCCCCACTCTGTGTCTTACAACTCAGTCTCCCAACTCTTAACTCTGGTCTTAGGTCTCCCAGCTCTGGTAACCGTGCACTGTTATCTGTTTGCCTTAGTCGGCCCAAACTTTTAAAGCAGCTACGTAGGGTGGTAGAACGGACATTTTTCCAGACCTTATCACTAATCGTTATGGAGGTCAAAACTGTTATTTTCAAATTCTAGCCTTTATCAATGCTATCCAGCTAAATTTATATTATAGAGTATTGCCAAGCAAGATGTCCTCGTTAAAAATTCCAATTATCGATATGTTTTTTTTCAATTGATCATCTTTTTTTCAACACACTGCGAAAAGAAGCTCGAATTACCAAGAGATTAAAATTATCGAGAGTCCATTGGATTAAGCACTTCATTGTCTGCCATATGGAAATACAGAGCTTATTGGAAAAAAATATCTTGTGACTCTAAATATTTTGTTTCTCTTATTTGCTTAGAAATTCACACAGACAATTTGCCATAACTCAAATCAGCAGGGCATACGCTGTGCTGTGACATTATGTAAATTAGGTTAAACCAGCCAAGGAGAATTTATCTCCTCCTATGATGTCCTTATGTTTTCGTTGTGTCTCATCTATTCTCCAAAGCAACTTCAAAACCTCATTTAACCTTACTTCTATAATTTATTTCATTGTCATCGTATTTCCTTAATCTAAAATGGTGAACCATTCTATGGTGTATGAAGTTCTTCTAACTGACATTCTAAGGTCCTCTATGTTTTGTTTGGTTTTTTGTCCGAATATGAGAATTTCTGGAAACTTCCATTCAATCAACAGAAATTCTATTATAACGAGGGGTGGATGAAATGCTTCGGGTCTGATACGAAAATTGCGCTACTAGTTAACTTTTGCACAAGCATCACACTTAACGGGTCATAGGGAACTTCTTTCTTTCTATTTCCCAAATTATCTTTTTTTTTTTAATTGAATAGTTGTATATGCAAAGAAAGTCTACACAAGCATTGCTTGTCTACACAAGCATAATACTCGTAAGTACATAAGTACGTCATAAAAACAGAAAGAGCATTCTAAAATAGCAGAGAATATTGAACAGTTCGTGGTAACGAACTGTAGTAAGGAGCGACCCGGCTCAATAGTAGCCGAAACTCTAAAAATTGGAATTTTGATATCAATAGTTACATCAAAAGAATTGCGTTTTAATGCTGAATTCGAACATATAAGTTTCATCAAGATTAGTTTTACCCATCAAAAGTTACGAGCCTGAGAAACTTTACCTTGTTTTCGAAAATAAGGGGAAACCCCCCCTAAATGTCATACAATCTTAATGAAAACCACACCATCAGATTCAGCGTATGAGAGAAGCTTATTGTAGAAGTTTCAAGCTCCTATCTATAAAAATGTGGAATATTGAATTTTTTACCAGAATACAGATCACGGATGCGTTTTTATTTGTTTGTTTTTTTTTGTCGTTTTTTTTCCAGGGGTGATCGTATTGACCCATTGGTCTTAGAATCTTGCGAGAGGGCTCATTCTATCAGAAAGGAAAAGTTCTAGTGCCCTTTTTAAGTGACAAAAAAATTGGATGGCATCTAGGCCCCCTCCCATGCCAATTATTTTCCCAAAGTCACCGGATGAAAATTCTGAGATAGCCATTTTATTTACCGTAGTCGAAAAACCTTAT
>NW_027068175.1:0-5677 GCF_032884065.1 Artemia franciscana
TTTGAAAAAATGAAGATATTAGACTATTTAATGATTACACATGGTAAAGAATGTGATTAAAGGCTTTTTTCCTATGTCAAAAGTTTTAGTTTTCGAGGGTAATAGCTAAGTATGTTGAAAAAATGAAGATATTAGACTATTTTATGATTGCAAATGGTAAAGAATGTGATTAAAGGCTCTTTTCCTATGTCAAAAGTTTTAGTTTTCGAGGGTAATAGCTACGTATGTTAAAAAAATGAAGATATTAGACTACTTTATAATTGCAAATGGTAACGAATGTGATTAAAGGCTCTTTTCCTATGTCAAAAGTTTTAGTTTTCGAGGGTAATAGCTACGTATGTTGAAAAAATGAAGATATTAGACTATTTTATAATTGCAAATGGCAACGAATGTGATTAAAGGCTCTTTTACTATTTCAAAAGTTTTAGTTTTCGAGGGTAATAGCTACGTATGTTGAAAAATGAAGATATTAGACTATTTTATGATTGCAAATGGTAAAGAATGTGATTAAAGGCTCTTTTCCTATGTCAAAAGTTTTAGTTTTCGAGGGTAATAGCTACGTATGTTAAAAAAATGAAGATATTAGACTATTTTATGATCGCACATGGTAAAGAATGTGATTAAAGACTCTTTTCCTATGGCAAAAGTTTTAGTTTTCGAGGGTAATAGCTACGTATGTTGGAAAAATGAAGATATTAGACTATTTTATGATTGCACATGGTAAAGAATGTGATTAAAGGCTCTTTTCCTATGTCAAAAGTTTTAGTTTTCGAGGGTAATAGCTACGTATGTTGAAAAAATGAAGATATTAGACTATTTTATGATTGCAAATGGTAAAGAATGTGCTTAAAGGCTCTTTTCCTGTGTCAAAAGTCTTAGTTTTCGAGGGTAATAGCTACGTATGTTGGAAAAATGAAGATATTAGACTATTTTATGATTGCAAATGGTAAAGAATGTGATTAAAGGCTCTTTTCCTATGTCAAAAGTTTAAGTTTTCGAGGATAATAGCTACGTATGTTGGAAAAAATGAAGATATTAGACTATTTTATGATTGCACATGGTAAAGAATGTGCTTAAAGGCTCTTTTCCTATGGCAAAAGTTTTAGTTTTCGAGGGTAATAGCTACGTATGTTGGAAAAATGAAGATATTAGACTATTTTATGATTACACATGGTAAAGAATGTGATTAAAGGCTCTTTTCCTATGTCAAAAGTTTTAGTTTTCGAGGGTAACAGCTACGTATGTTGGAAAAATGAAGATATTAGACTATTTTATGATTGCACTTGGTAAAGAAAGTGCTTAAAGGCTCTTTTCCTATTTCAAAAGTTTTAGTTTTCGAGGGTAATAGCTACGTATTTTGAAAAAATGAAGATATTAGACTATTTTATGATTGCAAATGGTAAAGAATGTGATTAAAGGCTCTTTTCCTATGTCAAAAGTTTTAGTTTTCGAGGGTAATAGCTACGTATGTTGAAAAAATGAAGATATTGGACTATTTTATGATTGCAAATGGTAAACAATGTGATTAAAGGCTCTTTTCTTATTTCAAAAGTTTTCGTTTTCGAGGGTAATAGCTACGTATGTTGGAAAATTGAAGATATTAGACTATTTTATGATTGCACATGGTAAAGAATGTGATTAAGGGCTCTTTTCCTATGTCAAAAGTTTTAGTTTTTGAGGTTAATAGCTACGTATGTTGAAAAATGAAGATATTAGACTATTTTATGATTGCAAATGGTAAAGAATGTGATTAAAGGCTCTTTCCCTATGTCAAAATTTTTAGTTTTCGAGGGTAATAGCTACGTATGTTGGAAAAATGAAGATATTAGACTATTTTATGATTGCACATGGCAAAGAATGTGATTAAAGGCTCTTTTCCTATTTCAAAAGTTTTAGTTTTCGAGGGTAATAGCTACGTATGAAGGAAAAATTAAGATATTAGACTATTTTATGATTGCACATGGTAAAGAAAGTGATTAAAGGCTCTTTTCCTATGTCAAAAGTTCTAGTTTTCGAGGGTAATAGCTACGTATGTTGAAAAAATGAAGATATTAGACTATTTTATGATTGCAAATGGTAAAGAATGTGATTAAAGGCTCTTTTCCTATGTCAAAAGTTTTAGTTTTTGAGGGTAATAGCTACGTATGTTGAAAAAATGAAGATATTAGACTATTTTATGATTGCACATGGTAAAGAATGTGATTAAAGGCTCTTTTCCTATGGCAAAAGTTTTAGTTTTCGAGGGTAATAGCTACGTATGTTGGAAAAATGAAGATATTAGACTATTTTATGATTGCACATGGTAAAGAATGTGATTAAAGGCTCTTTTCCTATGTCAAAAGTTTTAGTTTTCGAGGGTAATAGCTACGTATGTTGAAAAAATGAAGATATTAGACTATTTTATGATTGCAAATTGTAAAGAATGTGCTTAAAGGCTCTTTTCCTATATCAAAAGTTTTAGTTTTCGAGGGTAATAGCTACGTATATTGAAAAAATGAAGATATTAGACTATTTTATGATTGCAAATGGTAAAAAATATGATTAAAGGCTCTTTTCCTATGTCAAAAGTTTAAGTTTTCGAGGGTAATAGCTACGTATGTTGGAAAAATGAAGATATTAGACTATTTTATGATTGCACATGGTAAAGAATGTGCTTAAAGGCTCTTTTCCTATGGCAAAAGTTTTAGTTTTCGAGGGTAATAGCTACGTATGTTGGAAAAATGAAGATATTAGACTATTTTATGATTGCACATGGTAAAGAAAGTGCTTAAAGGCTCTTTTCCTATTTCAAAAATTTTAGTTTTCGAGGGTAATAGCTACGTATGTTGAAAAAATGAAGATATTAGACTATTTTATGATTGCAAATGGTAAAGAATGTGATTAAAGGCTCTTTTTCTATGTCAAAAGTTTTAGTTTTCGAGGGTAATAGCTACGTATGTTGAAAAAATGAAGATATTAGACTATTTTATGATTGCAAATGGTAAAGAATGTGATTAAAGGCTCTTTTCCTATGTCAAAAGGTTTAGTTTTCGAGGGTAATAGCTACGTATGTTGAAAAAATGAAGATATTAGACTATTTTATAATTGCACATGGCAAAGAATGTGATTAAAGGCTCTTTTCCTATTTCAAAAGTTTTAGTTTTCGAGGGTAAAAGCTACGTATGTTGGAAAAATGAAGATATTAGACTATTTTATGATTGCACATGGTAAAGAAAGTGATTAAAGGCTCTTTTCCTATGTCAAAAGTTTTAGTTTTCGAGGGTAATAGCTACGTATGTTGAAAAAATGAAGAAATTAGACTATTTTATGATTGCAAATGGTAAAGAATGTGATTAAAGGCTCTTTTCCTATGTCAAAAGTTTTAGTTTTCGAGGGTAATAGCTACGTATGTTGAAAAAATGAAGATATTAGACTATTTTATGATTGCAAATGGTAAAGAATGTGATTAAAGGCTCTTTTCCTATGTCAAAAGTTTTAGTTTTCGAGGGTAATAGCTACGTATGTTGAAAAAATGAAGATATTAGACTATTTTATAATTGCAAATGGTAACGAATGTGATTAAAGGCTCTTTTCCTATGTCAAAAGTTTTAGTTTTCGAGGGTAATAGCTACGTATGTTGAAAAAATGAAGATATTAGACTATTTTATGATTGCAAATGGTAAAGAATGTGATTAAAGACTCTTTTCCTATGGCAAAAGTTTTAGTTTTCGAGGGTAATAGCTACGTATGTTGGAAAAATGAAGATATTAGACTATTTTATGATTGCACATGGTAAAGAATGTGATTAAAGGCTCTTTTCCTATGTCAAAAGTTTTAGTTTTCGAGGGTAATAGCTACGTATGTTGAAAAAATGAAGATATTAGACTATTTTATGATTGCAAATGGTAAAGAATGTGCTTAAAGGCTCTTTTCCTGTGTCAAAAGTCTTAGTTTTCGAGGGTAATAGCTACGTATGTTGAAAAAATGAAGATATTAGACTATTTTATGATTGCAAATGGTAAAGAATGTGATTAAAGGCTCTTTTCCTATGTCAAAAGTTTAAGTTTTCGAGGATAATAGCTACGTATGTTGGAAAAATGAAGATATTAGACTATTTTATGATTGCACATGGTAAAGAATGTGCTTAAAGGCTCTTTTCCTATGGCAAAAGTTTTAGTTTTCGAGGGTAATAGCTACGTATGTTGGAAAAATGAAGATATTAGACTATTTTATGATTACACATGGTAAAGAATGTGATTAAAGGCTCTTTTCCTATGTCAAAAGTTTTAGTTTTCGAGGGTAACAGCTACGTATGTTGGAAAAATGAAGATATTAGACTATTTTATGATTGCACTTGGTAAAGAAAGTGCTTAAAGGCTCTTTTCCTATTTCAAAAGTTTTAGTTTTCGAGGGTAATAGCTACGTATTTTGAAAAAATGAAGATATTAGACTATTTTATGATTGCAAATGGTAAAGAATGTGATTAAAGGCTCTTTTCCTATGTCAAAAGTTTTAGTTTTCGAGGGTAATAGCTACGTATGTTGAAAAAATGAAGATATTGGACTATTTTATGATTGCAAATGGTAAACAATGTGATTAAAGGCTCTTTTCATATTTCAAAAGTTTTCGTTTTCGAGGGTAATAGCTACGTATGTTGGAAAATTGAAGATATTAGACTATTTTATGATTGCACATGGTAAAGAATGTGATTAAGGGCTCTTTTCCTATGTCAAAAGTTTTAGTTTTTGAGGTTAATAGCTACGTATGTTGAAAAATGAAGATATTAGACTATTTTATGATTGCAAATGGTAAAGAATGTGATTAAAGGCTCTTTCCCTATGTCAAAATTTTTAGTTTTCGAGGGTAATAGCTACGTATGTTGGAAAAATGAAGATATTAGACTATTTTATGATTGCACATGGCAAAGAATGTGATTAAAGGCTCTTTTCCTATTTCAAAAGTTTTAGTTTTCGAGGGTAATAGCTACGTATGAAGGAAAAATTAAGATATTAGACTATTTTATGATTGCACATGGTAAAGAAAGTGATTAAAGGCTCTTTTCCTATGTCAAAAGTTCTAGTTTTCGAGGGTAATAGCTACGTATGTTGAAAAAATGAAGATATTAGACTATTTTATGATTGCAAATGGTAAAGAATGTGATTAAAGGCTCTTTTCCTATGTCAAAAGTTTTAGTTTTTGAGGGTAATAGCTACGTATGTTGAAAAAATGAAGATATTAGACTATTTTATGATTGCACATGGTAAAGAATGTGATTAAAGGCTCTTTTCCTATGGCAAAAGTTTTAGTTTTCGAGGGTAATAGCTACGTATGTTGGAAAAATGAAGATATTAGACTATTTTATGATTGCACATGGTAAAGAATGTGATTAAAGGCTCTTTTCCTATGTCAAAAGTTTTAGTTTTCGAGGGTAATAGCTACGTATGTTGAAAAAATGAAGATATTAGACTATTTTATGATTGCAAATTGTAAAGAATGTGCTTAAAGGCTCTTTTCCTATTTCAAAAGTTTTAGTTTTCGAGGGTAATAGCTACGTATATTGAAAAAATGAAGATATTAGACTATTTTATGATTGCAAATGGTAAAAAATATGATTAAAGGCTCTTTTCCTATGTCAAAAGTTTTAGTTTTCGAGGGTAATAGCTACGTATGTTGGAAAAATGAAGATATTAGACTATTT
>NW_027068176.1:0-5676 GCF_032884065.1 Artemia franciscana
TATTACCCTCGAAAACTAAAACTTTTGACATAGGAAAAGAGCCTTTAAGCACTTTCTTTACCATGTGCAATCATAAAATAATCTAATATCTTTATTTTTCCAACATACGTAGCTATTACCCTCGAAAACTAAAACTTTTGACATAGGAAAAGAGCCTTTAATCACATTCTTTACCATTTGCAATCATAAAATAGTCTAATATTTTCATTTTTTCAACATACGTAGCTATTACCCTCGAAAACGAAAACTTTTGACATAGGAAAAGAGCCTTTAATCACATTCTTTACCATTTGCAATCATAAAATAGTCTAATATCTTCATTTTTTCAACATACGTAGCTATCACCCTCGAAAACTAAAACTTTTGAAATAGGAAAAGAGCCTTTAAGCACTTTCTTTACCATGTGCAATCATAAAATAGTCTAATACCTTCATTTTTCCAACATACCTAGCTATTACCCTCGAAAACTAAAACTTTTGACATAGGAAAAGAGCCTTTAATCACATTCTTTACCATTTGCAATCATAAAATAGTCTATATTTTCATTTTTTCAACATACGTAGCTATTACCCTCGAAAACGAAAACTTTTGACATAGGAAAAGAGCCTTTAATCACATTCTTTACCATTTGCAATCATAAAATAGTCTAATATCTTCATTTTTTCAATATACGTAGCTATCACCCTCGAAAACTAAAACTTTTGAAATAGGAAAAGAGCCTTTAAGCACTTTCTTTACCATGTGCAATCATAAAATAGTCTAATATTTTCATTTTTTCAACATACGTAGCTATCACCCTCGAAAACGAAAACTTTTGAAATAGGAAAAGACCCTTTAATCACATTCTTTACCATGTGCAATCATAAAATAGTCTAATATCTTCATTTTTCCAACATACGTAGCTATTACCCCCGAAAACTAAAACTTTTGCCATAGGAAAAGAGCCTTTAAGCACTTTCTTTACCATGTGCAATCATAAAATAATCTAATATCTTTATTTTTCCAACATACGTAGCTATTACCCTCGAAAACTAAACTTTTGACATAGGAAAAGAGCCTTTAATCACATTCTTTACCATTTGCAATCATAAAATAGTCTAATATTTTCATTTTTTCAACATACGTAGCTATTACCCTCGAAAACGAAAACTTTTGACATAGGAAAAGAGCCTTTAATCACATTCTTTACCATTTGCAATCATAAAATAGTCTAATATCTTCATTTTTTCAACATACGTAGCTATCACCCTCGAAAACTAAAACTTTTGAAATAGGAAAAGAGCCTTTAAGCACTTTCTTTACCATGTGCAATCATAAAATAGTCTAATACCTTCATTTTTCCAACATACGTAGCTATTACCCTCGAAAACTAAAACTTTTGACATTGGAAAAGAGCCTTTAATCACATTCTTTACATGTGCAATCATAAAATAGTCTAATATCTTCATTTTTCAACATACGTAGCTATTACCCTCGAAAACTAAAACTTTTGCCATAGAAAAAGAGCCTTTAATCACATTCTTTACCATGTGCAATCATAAAATAGTCTAATATCTTCATTTTTCCATCATACGTAGCTATTACCCTCGAAAACTAAAATTTTGACATAGGAAAAGAGCCTTTAATCACATTCTTTACCATTTGCAATCATAAAATAGTCTAATATCTTCATTTTTTCAACATACGTAGCTATTACCCTCGAAAACTAAAACTTTTGACATAGGAAAAGAGCCTTTAATCACATTCGTTACCATTTGCAATTATAAAATAGTCTAATATCTTCATTTTTCCAACATACGTAGCTATTACCCTCGAAAACTAAAACTTTTGACATAGGAAAAGAGCCTTTAATCACATTCTTTACCATGTGCAATCATAAAATAGTCTAATATCTTCATTTTTTCAACATACGTAGCTATTACCCTCGAAAACTAAAACTTTTGAAATAGGAAAAGAGCCTTTAAGCACTTTCTTTACCATGTGCAATCATAAAATAGTCTAATATCTTCATTTTTCCAACATACGTAGCTATTACCCTCGAAAACGAAAACTTTTGAAATAGGAAAAGAGCCTTTAATCAAATTCTTTACCATTTGCAATCATAAAATAGTCTAATATCTTCATTTTTTAAACATACGTAGCTATTACCCTCGAGAACTAAAACTTTTGACATAGGAAAAGAGCCTTTAATCACATTCGTTAACATTTGCAATTATAAAATAGTCTAATATCTTCATTTTTTCAATATACGTAGCTATTACCCTCGAAAACTAAAACTTTTGACATAGGAAAAGAGCCTTTAATCACATTCTTTACCAATTGCAATCATAAAATAGTCTAATATCTTCATTTTTTCAACATACGTAGCTATTACCCTCGAAAACTAAAACTTTTGACATAGGAAAAGAGCCTTTAATCACATTCGTTACCATTTGTAATTATAAAATAGTCGAATATCTTCATTTTTTCAACATACGTAGCTATTACCCTCGAAAACTAAAACTTTTGACATAGGAAAAGAGCCTTTAATCACATTCTTTACCATGTGCAATCATAAAATAGTCTAATATCTTCATTTTTCCAACATACGTAGCTATTACCCTCGAAAACGAAAACTTTTGAAATAGGAAAAGAGCCTTTAATCACATTCGTTACCATTTGCAATTATAAAATAGTCTAATATCTTCATTTTTTCAACATACGTAGCTATTACCCTCGAAAACTAAAACTTTTGACATAGGAAAAGAGCCTTTAATCACATTCTTTACCATTTGCAATCATAAAATAGTCTAATATTTTCATTTTTTCAACATACGTAGCTATTACCCTCGAAAACTAAGACTTTTGCCATAGAAAAAAGAGCCTTTAATCACATTCTTTACCATGTGCAATCATAAAATAGTCTAATATCTTCATTTTTCCAACAAACGTAGCTATTACCCTCAAAAACTAAAACTTTTGAAATAGGAAAAGAACCTTTAATCACATTCTTTACCATTTGCAATCATAAAATAGTCTAATATCTTCATTTTTTCAACATACGTAGCTATTACCCTCGAAAAATAAAACTTTTGACATAGGAAAAGAGCCTTTAATCACATTCTTTACCATGTGCAATCCTAAAATAGTCTAATATCTTCATTTTTTCAACTTACGTAGCTATAACCCTCGAAAACTAAAACTTTTGACATAGGAAAATCGCCTTTAATCACATTCTTTATCATGTGCAATAATAAAATAGTCTAATATCTTCATTTTTCCAACATACGTAGCTATTACCCTCGAAAACGAAAACTTTTGAAATAGGAAAAGAGCCTTTAATCACATTCTTTACCATTTGCAATCATAAAATAGTCTAATATCTTCATTTTTTCAACATACTATTACCCTCGAAAACTAAAACTTTTGAAATAGGAAAAGAGCCTTTAAGCACTTTCTTTACCATGTGCAATCATAAAATAGTCTAATATCTTCATTTTTCCAACATACGTAGCTATTACCCTCGAAAACTAAAACTTTTGACATAGGAAAAGAGCCTTTAATAACATTTTTTACCATTTGCAATCATAAAATAGTTTAATATCTTCATTTTTTCAACATACGTAGCTATTACCCTCGAAAAGTAAAACTTTTGAAATAGGAAAAGAGCCTTTAAGCACTTTCTTTACCATGTGCAATCATAAAATAGTCTAAAATCTTCATTTTTCCAACATACGTAGCTATTACCCTCGAAAACTAAAACTTTTGACATAGGAAAAGAGCCTTTAATCACATTCGTTACCATTTGCAATTATAAAATAGTCTAATATCTTCATTTTTTCAACATACGTAGCTATTACCCTCGAAAACTAAACTTTTGACATAGGAAAAGAGCCTTTAATCACATTCGTTACCATTTGCAATTATAAAATAGTCTAATATCTTCATTTTTTCAACATACGTAGATATTACCCTCGAAAACTAAAACTTTTGACATAGGAAAAGAGCCTTTAATCACATTCTTTACCATTTGCAATCATAAAATAGTCTAATATCTTCATTTTTTCAACTTACGTAGCTATTACCCTCGAAAACGAAAACTTTTGAAATAGGAAAAGAGCCTTTAATCACATTCGTTACCATTTGCAATTATAAAATAGTCTAATATCTTCATTTTTCCAACATACATAGCTATTACCCTCGAAAACTAAAACTTTTGACATAGGAAAAGAGCCTTTAATCACATTCTTTACCATGTGCAATCATAAAATAGTCTAATATCTTCATTTTTTCAACAAACGTAGCTATTACCCTCGAAAACTAAAACTTTTGACATAGGAAAAGAGCCTTTAATCACATTCTTTACCATTTGCAATCATAAAATAGTCTAATATCTTCATTTTTTCAACATACGTAGCTATCACCCTCGATAACTAAAACTTTTGAAATAGGAAAAGAGCCTTTAAGCACTTTCTTTACCATGTGCAATCATAAAATAGTCTAATACCTTCATTTTTCCAACATACGTAGCTATTACCCTCGAAAACTAAAACTTTTGCCATAGAAAAAGAGCCTTTAATCACATTCTTTACCATGTGCAATCATAAAATAGTCGAATATCTTCATTTTTTCAACATACGTAGCTATTACCCTCGAAAACTAAAACTTTTGACATAGGAAAAGAGCCTTTAATCACATTCTTTACCATGTGCAATCATAAAATAGTCTAATATCTTCATTTTTCCAACATACGTAGCTATTACCCTCGAAAACGAAAACTTTTGAAATAGGAAAAGAGCCTTTAATCACATTCGTTACCATTTGCAATTATAAAATAGTCTAATATCTTCATTTTTTCAACATACGTAGCTATTACCCTCGAAAACTAAAACTTTTGACATAGGAAAAGAGCCTTTAATCACATTCTTTACCATTTGCAATCATAAAATAGTCTAATATCTTCATTTTTTCAACATACGTAGCTATTACCCTCGAAAACTAAAACTTTTGCCATAGAAAAAGAGCCTTTAATCACATTCTTTACCATGTGCAATCATAAAATAGTCTAATATCTTCATTTTTTTCAACATACGTAGCTATTACCCTCGAAAAATAAACTTTTGACATAGGAAAAGAGCCTTTAATCACATTCTTTACCATGTGCAATCATAAAATAGTCTAATATCTTCATTTTTTCAACTTACGTAGCTATAACCCTCGAAAACTAAAACTTTTGATATAGGAAAATCGCCTTTAATCACATTCTTTATCATGTGCAATAATAAAATAGTCTAATATCTTCATTTTTCCAACATACGTAGCTATTACCCTCGAAAACGAAAACTTTTGAAATAGGAAAAGAGCCTTTAATCACATTCTTTACCATTTGCAATCATAAAATAGTCTAATATCTTCATTTTTTCAACATACTATTACCCTCGAAAACTAAAACTTTTGAAATAGGAAAAGAGCCTTTAAGCACTTTCTTTACCATGTGCAATGATAAAATAGTCTAATATCTTCATTTTTCCAACATACGTAGCTATTACCCTCGAAAACTAAAACTTTTGACATAGGAAAAGAGCCTTTAATAACATTTTTTACCATTTGCAATCATAAAATAGTCTAATATCTTCATTTTTTCAACATACGTAGCTATTACCCTCGAAAAGTAAAACTTTTGAAATAGGAAAAGAG
>NW_027068177.1:0-5674 GCF_032884065.1 Artemia franciscana
AATTTTCTTCTGTAGTTTCCATAATTGCGTTAATACAGGATTATATTTTCATCCTGTTTTGATTTCACCTTACTTCACTTCTTGAATGGGGTCACTATAATACAAAAGTACCTATGTCTTTATGGACAAAATGACCCCCAATGTCCTTGGGGAGAGGGCTGTAAGTTCAGATATTGCCCATTTTTTACGCATGGTATTTTTATTTGGAAGTCAATACATTTTTTGGGTGGGGGGTGGGGTGATTGGAGTTGGTTTCCATATGGAGAATTTCCAGTGGAGAGAGAAATTGACAAGGGATTAACTTTTTAGGCAAAAATTTATATTGGGGAATTTGACAGAATTCCTGTGCGAAATTCTTTTTACTTTAGTTGTTTATGTATCCATAGTATACGGCTACCCCCCCCCCTCCCACATATTTTCCAAGCATATTCTAAATCTTACAAAGAGTACCCTGGCTGAACCCAAATAATAATAATGGCTTATAATTCAAACAGCGTCTATTTAAAGAGGAACCATAATTATTTTTATCAAGTTCACATGCAGCTTAAGTATTGCGACCTCGACCTAAATTTTTTTACTTTGACAAAGGTGATATCCACGAGGAAAATTCAACCGCCACAAAAATTCTTAATGTTCTGACATGCCTTGTTAAGTCAGACAGCCTTTTAGCCCCCAGACACAGTTGACATCGTTAGATGTGTAAAGGATAGTATTCCTATGGACACATCAGGCAGAAAAAAAAACGTGCTTGGTAAAACAAACAGACAGGGAAAGCGTGAATTAAAATGGAAACTCGAGGTCACTTAGCCCTTAGTGATCTAAATTTTGTGACCTAAGATAAGAACTAGGACACTTACTATAAACAACTGACCAGAAAAAAACTGTTAGCTATAAAGGAAAAATATAAAGATAACAAAAGGAGGTCAATGAAACAGATAAAACCCATCGAAAACATTACAGAACAGGCTAGCTTAACTCTTACTTTACTATAGCTCCTTTCTAAATTTAGATTTTCACTTAGCATCAGAGGGTTGAGGTACATCTTACTTCACTTTTGACCTCTTTTAGGGGGAAAGTTACGATACTTGAAGGGTTGAAATATGATATATTAAGTGTTTTGAGCCAAATACTTTAATGAAACAGCTGTTTAAATCTATATATATAAAAATAAGTTGTCTGTGTGTGGATCTGTGGATCAGGTGACGTCATGTTTGTTCGTATATGATGTCTGAATTATTTCACACTAATACAAAAGAAGAAAAAAACTAAAAAAGGTAAAAACTACAAAAAAAACTAAAAAGAAAAAAAACTAAAAAAGCTAAAAAAAGGTAAAAATCTAATAACTAAAAAAAAACTGAAAAAAATAAAAAAAGGCAAAAACTACAAAAAAAATAAAAACTAATAAAAAAACTAAAAAAGCTAAAAAACTAAAGAAACTAAAAAAAAACTAAAAAAAGGTAAAAAACTAAAAAAAACTAAAAACTAAAAAAGAAAAAAACTAAAAAAAAGGAAAAAACTGAAAAATAAAAGAGAAAAAGAAAACTAAAAACATATGAATAAATATATATAAAAATAAGTTGTTTGTGGGTTATGTCTGTCTGTCTGTCTGTCGAGTGACGTCATGTTTGTCCGCATATGACGTCTGAATTATTTCACACTAATACAAAAGAAGAAAAAAAACTAAAAAAGGTAAAAACTACAAAAAAACTAAAAAGAAAAAAAACTAAAAAAGCTAAAAAACTAAAAAAACTAAAAAAAGGTAAAAAACTAAAAACTAAAAAAAACTGAAAAAACTAAAAAAAGGCAAAAACTAAAAAAAAACTAAAAACTAATAAAAAAACTAAAAAAGCTAAAAAACTAAAAAAACTAAAAAAACTAAAAAAAGGTAAAAAACAAAAAAAAACTAAAAACTAAAAAAGAAAAAACTAAAAAAAGGAAAAAACTGAAAAATAAGAGAAAAAGAAAACTAAAAAAATATTAATAAATATAAAAAAAAATCTAAAAATCTAAATAAACTAAAAAAGAAAAAAAAGAAAAAAGGAAAAAAATAAAGGAGAAAAACAAAACTAAAAAACGAATGTATATACAGACCGGGACACCGGGATACAAATGACGACCGGGACACAGGGAATATAAATGACGACCGGGACACAGGGACACAACTACAATGGGGACGCCAGGGGGCACAGGGGGATATAAATGACGACCGGGACACAGGGACTATAAATGACGACCGGGACACAGGGACACAACTACAATGGGGACGCCGGGGGGCACAGGGGGATATAAATGACGACCGGGACACCGGGACACAAGGAATATAAATGACGCCCGGGACACTCAAAGAGAAATCACAGACTGGAACACCGGGACACAAATGACGACCGGGACACAGGGAATATAAATGACGACCGGGACACAGGGACATAACTACAAAGGGGACGCCGGGGTGCAAAGGGGGATATATAAATGACGATGGCGACTCAGGGAATGGTCGATTAGCAATCACCATCAACGAAGCTCAAGGGCAATCATTAGAATCATGAGGTATAGATCTGAATACGGATTGTTTTCCCATGGACCATTATATGTTGCATGTTCAAGAGTCGGTAAACCTGACAATCTATTTATATGCACAGACAATGGGACAGCAAAGAATGTTGTATATTCGCAAGTTTTACGTAGTTAAAAACATATATATATATATATATATATATATATATATATATATATATATATATATATATATATATATATATATATATATATATATATATATATATATATATATATCTATCTATATTCACAGGTGGGACATAGGGACACAACTACAATGGCGCGTAACTAATATGGCACGTAACGACTTACGCGCGCGGGGGGGCTTGGGGGGGGGGGGGGGCGCGAAGCGCCCCCACCAACTAGGTGTTGGGGTGGCGCTTCGCACCACCCCAACACCTAGTTGGTGGGGGCGCTTCGCGCCCCCCTTCTAGCCCCCCCACGCGCGTAAGTCGTTACGCGCCATATTAGTTACGCACCATTGTAGTTTTGTCCCTATGTCCCACCTGTGAATATAGATAGATATATATATATATATATATCTATATATATAAAAATAAGTTGTCTGTGGATCTGTGGATCGTGGATCAGGTGACGTCATGTTTGTCCCCATATGACGTCTGAATTATTTCACACTAATACAAAAGAAGAAAAAAACTAAAAAAGGTAAAAACTACAAAAAAAACTAAAAAGAAAAAAAAACTAAAAAAGCTAAAAAACTAAAAAAAAACTAAAAAAAGGTAAAAATCTAATAACTAAAAAAAAACTGAAAAAAATAAAAAAAGGCAAAAACTACAAAAAAAATAAAAACTAATAAAAAAACTAAAAAAGCTAAAAAACTAAAAAAACTAAAAAAAAACTAAAAAAAGGTAAAAAACTAAAAAAAACTAAAAACTAAAAAAGAAAAAAACTAAAAAAAAGGAAAAAACTGAAAAATAAAAGAGAAAAAGAAAACTAAAAAAATATGAATAAATATATATAAAAATAAGTTGTTTGTGGGTTATGTCTGTCTGTCTGTCTGTCGAGTGACGTCGTGTTTGTCCGCATATGACGTCTGAATTATTTCACACTAATACAAAAGAAGAAAAAAAACAAAAAAAGGTAAAAACTACAAAAAAAACTAAAAAGAAAAAAACTAAAAAAGCTAAAAAACTAAAAAAAACTAAAAAAGGTAAAAAACTAAAAACTAAAAAAAACTGAAAAAACTAAAAAAAGGCAAAAACTAAAAAAAAAATAAAAACTAATAAAAAAAATAAAAAAGCTAAAAAACTAAAAAAACTAAAAAAACTAAAAAAAGGTAAAAAACAAAAAAAAAACTAAAAACTAAAAAAGAAAAAACTAAAAAAAAGGAAAAAACTGAAAAATAAGAGAAAAAGAAAACTAAAAAAATATTAATAAATATAAAAAATATAAAAATAAATATAATATAAATTAGCAATCAACAAAGCACCGAGACACAAATGACGACCGGGACACAGGGAGTATAAATGACGACCAGGACATAAGTAAAAAAAAACTAAAAAAACTAAAAAATTGGTAAAAACTACAAAAAAACTAAAAACTAATAAAAAAACTAAAAAATCTAAAAATCTAAATAAACTAAAAAAGAAAAAAAAGAAAAAAGGAAAAAAATAAAGGAGAAAAACAAAACTAAAAAACGAATGTATATACAGACCGGGACACCGGGATACAAATGACGACCGGGACACAGGGAATATAAATGACGACCGGGACACAGGGACACAACTACAATGGGGACGCCGGGGGGCACAGGGGGATATAAATGACGACCGGGACACCAGGACACAAGGAATATAAATGACGCCCGGGACACTCAAAGAGAAATCACAGACTGGAACACCGGGACACAAATGACGACCGGGACACAAAGAATATAAATGACGACCGGGACACAGGGACATAACTACAAAGGGGACGCCGGGGTGCACAGGGGGATATATAAATGACGATGGCGACTCAGGGAATGGTCGATTAGCAATCACCATCAACAAAGCTCAAGGGCAATCAAGGGCATTTATATCATTTATATTCCCTATGTGCCGGTGTCCCGGTCGTCATTTGTGTCCTGATGTCCCGGTCTGTAATTTCGTCAGTTGAAAACATGACGTCAGTCGACACACAAACATGACGTCACCCGACAGACAGACCCACACACACACAGACAACTTATTTATATATATATAGATAATAATATTGTATAATAATTCGTTATTACCCGAAATGGTGGAGGGATATCACTTAATACGGCAATCTGTGAGCCATGTCTAGCCCAAGTCAAAGGCAAACACCAAAAACAAGAAGAACAATAGGAAATTTCTCAAGACAGTAGGAAACAAATTAGAAATAAATATTTCGGCCCTATGTCCAAGGGCCGTCTTCAACAATACAAGAGTATATAAGAAGAAACAACTAACAACAGGATAAAATCAATAAAACTAAAGTGAAAAGTTTTTCAAAACAGTTCCATTATCCTTACCTCAGCGAAGTTATCCTCAGCGAAAAAAAAGAAAAACCGCATGCTCTACTTCAAAGAAAATAAAGTATTCCAGCATTAGTTTTCAAATACTGCACGGATGAAAAAAACAACGAAAAACTCGTGAATTTATACTTATATGCGTTTTTACTGTGTATTGTATTGATGTTCCTTATGGTCCTTATCATCAACTTTTTCTATTTAGGCTCGGCTAAGACCCTGGTAAGCTTTACTTTTAAATTACTGACAAATTATTTTTTAATTTTGTTGTTTATATATCCATAGTATCTGGCTACCCCCCCCTCATATTTTTCAAACATATTCTAAATTTTTGAAAACGTACCCCAGCTGAACCCACAGAAAAAAAAATGGCTTGCAATTTTAACAGCATCTATTTAATTATTTTTATTAAGTTCAGATACAGCTTAAGTATTGCGACCTCGATCTAAAATTCTAAATTTTAAAGAGTACCCCGGCTGAAGCCACAGAAAAAAAAATGGCTTACAGTTTTAAGAGCATCTATTTAAAGAGGAACCATAATCATTTTTATCAAGTCCAGATGCAGATTGTATTGCGACCTCGATCTAAAAGTTTTGCTGTTTACTTTTGCAAAGGTGATATCGC
>NW_027068178.1:0-5670 GCF_032884065.1 Artemia franciscana
CTAACTTCATGACGTCAGTCGACACAGAAACATGACGTCACCTGACAGACAGACACACAGACAGACAACTTATTTTTATATATATAGATATATCTTCTATCTATCTATATATACAAAAATAAGTTGTCTGTGTGTGCGTGTCTGTCGAGTGACGTCATGTTTGTGTGTCGACTGAGGTCATGTTTTCGACTGACGAAATTACAGACCGGGACATCGGGACACAAATGACGACCGGGACACCGGCACATAGGGAATATAAATGACGACCGGGACACAAAGAGAAAGCGACCAGGACACAAGGAATGTTCGATTAGCAATCACCATCAACAAAGCACCGGGACACAAATGACGACCGGGACACAGGGAGTATAAATGACTACTGGGACACAAGTAAAAAAAACTAAAAAAACTAAAAAAAAAAGGTAAAAACTACAAGAAAACTAAAAAGAAAAAAAAACTAAAACTAATAAAAAACTAAAAAAGCTAAAAAACTAAAAAAACTAAAAAAGAAAAAAAAAGAAAAAAAGGAAAAAAAATGAAAAATAAAAGAGAAAAACAAAATTAAAAAAAAAAAAAAATAAAAAAAAATAAAAAGAAAAAAAGGGGAAAAATACAAAAATTTATTTCATCATATACCATTTCAAAAATGAATGTATATACAGACCGGGACACTAGGATACAAATGACGACCGGGACACAGGGAACATAAATGACGGCCGGGACACAACTACAACGGGGACGCCGGGGGGCACAGGGGGATATATAAATGACGAAGGGGACACAGGGAATGTTCGATTAGCAATCACTATCAACAAAGCTCAATGGCAATCATTAGAATCATGAGGTATAACTAAAAAAACTAAAAAAAGGTAAAAAACTAAAAACTGAAAAAAAAGACCAATTCAAAAACGAATGTATATACAGACCGGGACACCGGGACACAAATGACGACCGGGACACCGGGACACAAATGACGACCGGGACACAGGGAATATAAATGACGACAGGGACAGAGGGACAAAACTACAACGGGGACGCCAGGGGGCACAGGGGGATATATAAATGACGACGGCGACACAGGGAATGGTCGATTAGCAATCACCATCAACAAAGCTAAAGGACAATCATTAGAATCATGAGGTAAAGATCTGAATACGGATTGTTTTCCCATGGACCATTATATGTTGCATGTTCAAGAGTCGGTATATATATATATATATATATATATATATATATATATATATATATATATATATATATATATATATATATATATATATATATATATATATATATATATATATATATACATATTTATATATATATATATATATATATATATATATATATATATATATATATATATATATATATATTCACAGGTGGGACAGAGGGACACAACTACAATGGCGCGTAACGACTTACGCGCGCGGAGGGGCTTGGGGGGGGGCGCGAAGCTCCCCCACCAACTAGGTGTTGGGGTGGCGCGAAGCGCCACCCCAACAGCTTGTATATATATATATATATATATATATATATATATATATATATATATCACAGGTGGGACACAGGACAAAACTACAATGGCGCGTAACTAATACGGCACGTAAAGACTTACTCGCGCGGGGGGGGGCTTGGGGGGCATGAAGCGCCACCACCAGCTAGGTGTTGGTGTGGCGCGAAGCGCCACACCAACAGCTAGTATTTAATAATAATCTGACTCCTGTCTAATTCTTGAATAGTGTCTTTATTTAAGGTTTAGAATTTAATTGGATATTTATTTGACTCAGGACTATCATCTATGATATGAGATCCGGCTGCCAAAGATCTACTCCGGTTAGAACCTAGCTTAATTTACTTTAAAAAAGAAAAAATCATTGATTGAAATGAGATCCGGCAATCAAAGATCGACTCCTGTTAGAACCTAGCTTAATTTATTTGACAAAAAAGAAAAAACCTCATTGGCTGACATGAGATACGGCTACAGAAGATCGACTCCTTTCTGAAACTAGCTTAATTTACTTGAAACAAAAAAAAACATTGGCTGACATGAAATTCGGCTAATGAAGATCAACTCCTGTCAGAGCCTAGCTGAAAATTAAGCTGTGGTAGAAGATGAAAGAGAGAAATAGCAAAATAGCATTTTCTTTGCATGTAAGCTCCAGCTTCCAAAGTTTTTTTTTAATCGCTCAATGCGTCTTCAGTACACGACATGAAACACAACTGTAGAAGGTAAATTTTTAGAAGGTTAGTTTTTTTTGTAGTTTTTGCCTTTTTTTAGTTTTTTCAGTTTTGACGTCACCTGATCCAGTTTTTTCAGGTGACGTCACCTGATCCATCCATCCATCCACAGACAGACAACTTATTTTTATATATATAGATATATATATAGATATATATATATATATATATATATATATATCTATATATATAAAAATAAGTTGTCTGTGGATGGATGGATGGATGGATGTGTCAGGTGACGTCACCTGAAAAAACTGGATTAGGTGACGTCAAAACTGAAAAAACTAAAAAAAGGCAAAAACTACAAAAAAAACTAAAAACTAATAAAAAAAATAAAAAAGCTAAAAAACTAAAAAAACTATAAAGGTAAAAACCAATAAAAAACTAAAAAAAAAAGTGAAAAAACTAAAAAAAGGCAAAAACTACAAAAAAAAACTAAAAACTAATAAAAAAAGTAAAAAAGCTAAAAAACTAAAAAAACTAAAAAAACTAAAAAAAGGTAAAAAACTAAAAAAATAAAAAATAAAAAAAATAAAAAATAAAAAAAAACTAAAAAAAAGGAAAAAACTGAAAAATAAGCTAAAATAAAGGTAAAAACCAATAAAAAACTAAAAAAAAAAGGAAAAAACTAATAAATGACGACACTCAAAGAGAAAGCGACCAGGACATGTACACCGGGATACAAATGACGACCGGGACACAGGGAATATAAATAACGACCGGGACACAGGGACACAACTACAACGGGGACACCGGGGGAAACAGGGGGATATAAATGACGACCGGGACAAAAAAAACTAAAAAGAAATAAAAACTAAAAACTAATAAAAAAAACTAAAAAATCTAAAAATCTAAATAAGATAAAAAAGAAAAAAAAGGAAAAAAATAAAGGAGAAAAACAAAACTAAAAAACGAATGTATATACAGACCGGGACACCGGGATACAAATGATGACCGGGACCCGGGACACAGGGAATATAAATGACGACCGGGACACAGGGACACAACTACAACGGGGACACCGGGGGAAACAGGGGGATGTAAATGACGACCGGGACACCGGGACAGGGAATGGTCGATTAGCAATCACCATCAACAAAGCTCAAGGGCAATCATTAGAATCATGAGGTATAGATCTGAATACAGATTGTTTTCCCATGGACCATTATATGTTGCATGTTCAAGAGTCGGTAAACCTGACAATCTATTTATATGCAAAGACAATGGGACAGCAAAGAATGTTGTATATTCGCATGTTTTACGTAGTTAAAACCATATATATATATATATATATATATTCACAGGTGGGACATAGGGACACAACTACAATGGCGCGTAACTATTATGGCGCGTAAAGACTTACGCGCGCGGGGGGGCTTGGGGGGGGCGCGAAGCGCCCCCACCAACTAGGTGTTGGGGTGGCGCGAAGCGCCACCCCAACAGCTAGTATATATATATCTATATAAAAATAAGTTGTCTGTCTGTCTGTCTGTGGATGGATCAGGTGACGTCACCTGAAAAAACTGGATCAGGTGACGTCAAAACTGAAAAAACTAAAAAAAGGCAAAAACTACAAAAAAAACTAAAAACTAATAAAAAAAATAAAAAAGCTAAAAAACTAAAAAAACTAAAAAAAGGCAAAAACTACAAAAAAAACTAAAAACTATTAAAAAAGCTAAAAAACTAAAAAAACTAAAAAAAGGCAAAAACTACAAAAAAAACTAAAAACTAATAAAAAAAATAAAAAAGCTAAAAAACTAAAAAAACTAAAAAAACTAAAAAAAGGTAAAAAACTAAAAAAACTAAAAACTAAAAAAAACTAAAAAAAAAGGAAAAAACTGAAAAATAAGCTAAAATAAAGGTAAAAACCAATAAAAAACTAAAAAAAAAACTGAAAAAACTAAAAAAAGGCAAAAACTACAAAAAAAAACTAAAAACTAATAAAAAAAGTAAAAAAGCTAAAAAACTAAAAAAACTAAAAAAACTAAAAAAAAGGTAAAAAACTAAAAAAAAATAAAAAATAAAAAAAAACTAAAAAAAAAGGAAAAAACTGAAAAATAAGCTAAAATAAAGGTAAAAACCAATAAAAAACTAAAAAGAAAAAAAGGAAAAAACTAAAAAAAATTTTCATCTAAAAAACTAAAAAAAACTAAAAAAGGTAAAAACTAAAAGAACTAAAAAAGAAAAAAATTAATGACGAAACTCAAAGAGAAAGCGACCAGGACAAAAGGAATGTTCGATTAGCAATCAACAAAGCACCGGGACACAGGGAGTATAAATGACGACCAGGACATAAGTAAAAAAAAAAACTATCTATATATATAAAAATAAGTTGTCTGTGGATCTGTGGATCGTGGATCAGGTGACGTCACCTGAAAAAACTGGATCAGGTGACGTCAAAACTGAAAAAACTAAAAAAAGGCAAAAACTACAAAAAAAACTAAAAACTAATAAAAAAAATAAAAAAGCTAAAAAACTAAAAAAACTAAAAAAAGGCAAAAACTACAAAAAAAACTAAAAACTAATAAAAAAGCTAAAAAACTAAAAAAACTAAAAAAAAGGCAAAAACTACAAAAAAAACTAAAAACTAATAAAAAAAATAAAAAAGCTAAAAAACTAAAAAAAACTAAAAAAACTAAAAAAAGGTAAAAAACTAAAAAAACTAAAAACTAAAAAAAACTAAAAAAAAAGGAAAAAACTGAAAAATAAGCTAAAATAAAGGTAAAAACCAATAAAAAACTAAAAAAAAAACTGAAAAAACTAAAAAAAGGCAAAAACTACAAAAAAACTAAAAACTAATAAAAAAAGTAAAAAAGCTAAAAAACTAAAAAAACTAAAAAAACTAAAAAGACTAAAAAAAGGTAAAAAACTAAAAAAAATAAAAAATAAAAGAAAACTAAAAAAAAAGGAAAAAACTGAAAAATAAGCTAACATAAAGGTAAAAACCAATAAAAAACTAAAAAGAAAAAAAGGAAAAAACTAAAAAAATTTTCATCTAAAAAACTAAAAAAAACTAAAAAAGGTAAAAACTAAAAGAACTAAAAAAGAAAAAAATAAATGACGACACTCAAAGAGAAAGCGACCAGGACAAAAGGAATGTTCGATTAGCAATCAACAAAGCACCGAGACACAGGGAGTATAAATGACGACCAGGACATAAGTAAAAAAAAAAATTAACAAAACTAAAAAGAAGGTAAAAACTACAAAAAAACTAAAAAGAAAAAAAAACTAAAAACTAATAAAAAAACTAAAAAATCTAAAAATCTAAATAAACTAAAAAAGAAAAAAAAAGGAAAAAAATAAAGGAGAAAAACAAAACTAAAAAACGAATGTATATACAGACCGGTACACCGGGATACAAATGACGACCGGGACACAGGGAATATAAATGACGACCGGGACACAGGGACACAACTACAACGGGGACAC
>NW_027068179.1:0-5643 GCF_032884065.1 Artemia franciscana
TTTAGCCCACAAGATCGAAAAGCCGATAAAGATGAACAAATACTAATACCAAGCCACCGAATCGAAGAAACGAGCTTTACTGAAAAATAACCAGAACTAAGATCACTAATTTGATGCTTAGCATTAAAAACTAAATATTCACATTTTTCAGCATTAAGTTTGAGGCCGATTTCCTCAAAAGACTTAGAAACAAGCTGGGTCGACTTAATTAGGCTAGATTTAGTGCGGCTGGTCAAAAGTAAATCATCTGCATATGCAATATGCAAAAGATTAGTTAGGCCTAAGAAACATGATGGATTAATGCGTGGCAAAACAGAAGAAAGACAAGCATTAAAAAGATAAGGGGATAGGACTCCTCTTTGCCTAAGACCAGAACGGATAGGGATATTATCAACGTAGGTGTCACCGGACTTGAGTCGAACATATGAATTACCATACCAAAAACGAAGAGTTGATATAGTAGACACATTTGCACCAGGTTGGAGTAAAGAATACCAAAGTTGGCTATGGCATATTGAATCAAAAGCTTTTGAAACATAAAGTGCACAAAAATGATCCTCAAAACCATTTTTATGTGCTTCAAGTAATAGCGAAACTATAGCACGATGAGCATGTTGGCATCCTATATACGGCTTGAAGCCAAACTGATCAAACATATAATCTACATTAGACAGGAGATCAGGGAGCAAAACACATTCAAATACTTTACTTAAAGTGCAAGCAACCGTAATAGGCCTATACGAAGCGCAACTAGTTGGGTCCTTACCACGTTTTAAAATTGACGTAATGTTACCAACTAAAAAAGAATCAGGGACTAAAGAAGAGCATAAACATATCTGAAAAAGTAACTGCAAGTGATAAACGAATTCCTCCGAATCGGTGTTGAGGTGAAAAGCACTGATGCCGTCTATATCACAAGATTTCGATTTAAGTCTCTCTACACTTCTTTTGACACGGTCAACACTAACGGGAGGTACATGACCTTGAATGATTTTCTTAGGCAACAGATTAGAACAGAGCTTGGCAAAAACGAAATGAACCGAATATATCACTGTATTGAAAATGTTATTATAATGATTGATCCATGATACATTAGGGATTCGGTCGGCCGTAGGCGATCTATCAAACTTCGCAACATTAATCACTTTTTTCCACTGGCTAGGAGACTTAGGAAATTCGGCACCATTGTACCTAATTTTTCGAAGATAGCGTTTAAAATCAAGCTTTGTTCTTTGTTTAATATCGAAAACATTAACCCTTAAAGGGCGGCCGCAAGCTATCCAAATTTTTAGCCACAATTTAGCCCTGTTTTTTATTGTTTTGAGCTCTGGGTCATTCTTCCAAATTTAACTTCTTGTTTGTGCTCTAAAGCGACATAGGGGAACAGCTACCTCTTCAGACCTCTTTAAGCACGATACAATGTGGCTATAATAAATATTAAGCTGAATTCTGGCTTGTGGGGACCCAACGCTTGTACACAATAGATTAAAAGGGACTTTAATCGTTGATAGAAGGCTAACAAGCGAAGAAAAATAAAGAGGCCAGTCAGCTTTGTTCCATTCTCTTTTAGAAATCCATTTTCTAGAATTGGGACGAAGGTTCTTCTCAGCAGTAGCATTAAGGGTAACAGTGAGGGATAAGGGAGATGGTCGTAATCACGCTCATCCTGATCAACATGGACTTCACCATAGATGAGACCAGAAGAAACGATACAATGGTCAATGTCCGAAAGTGAGCCACTATTATGGATATAGGAATGGGATGCATCTTTCTCCAAAATTTTGTAACTATTCGGTAGGGAATCTAAAAGAAGCTCAGTCCGCACTGATGAAGAATTAATATTACAGTTCATATCACCAATTAATAACCAATCCAGTCCATAACTCTCAATGCCATTCAAAAGACTTTTTATTAATGCACAAGAATGAAATGAAATAACTTTACTTTTTATGCTTCCTTCATAATCTTTTTCGTCTTCTCACTAATGGGTGTTACATGACTAGAAACTGATTGCCGAAGAATTTAAATAAAACCACTGGTCTTTATAAAAAGAAACAAATTGTAGGTACCTGCACGCATGGGATGTGGTTAAAGACGAAAAAATGTATTTCAGGCCATTATTTTTACAGAAGAAGATCCTTCGGACCACTATTGGTTGTAGAAATCCTTCATAACTTCCTTTGCTTCTGGTATGGTGTTTAATCTTTTGGTTATTTAACGTTTACTTTAGATACTTAAGTTTTAAACCAGGGAAAAAATTGAAAAAAATTAAAAAGAAAAAAAAAATCCCTCTCGTCCACTATTTAAAAAAAATCAGAAATTTATGGTAGTTTTTCCATGACCCAAATGTCATTATAACAAAGAGATTAAATAGCAAAAAGAAAATATATTCGATTCGCCATTAAGCACTTTTTTTGAATACAATAACCACTACCATTGCAATTACTTGCCTTCCCTCTTATCCCTTCCCGAGGCCGAGATTTAGCCCCAGGATATTTTGTCCGTTTCGGCGGTCGTATCAATTTTCGCAGTAATTTTTCATTGATACTTAGTTTGAAATCTCAAAATGTCAATAAAACAACAATAAAACCAAAAACTTAGAGATAATCTGTGCTTGTGTGTACCTCTGATGTCATTCATAAATTTGTAATTATTAAATCTATAAATCTATCAACAAAGATTATAATTTGCCTTGGCCACTGCTAATAAATATTTGCGAAAATTTTAATTTTTCCTTTACACCGATCTGTATTTTGTCCAAAATTGAAATAGTATTTATTCTTATATATTTAATGTTTGAGTCTGTGTTTTTTTTTGCGAAATCAGCCCTTATAGTTTTTCTGTCATAAGTATGTGAACAACTTAATAGAAAAATCATGTAACAACATATTTAGTGACAGCACAGTGGATAAGACCGGGGATCACGATAAAGGTTTTTCGGTTCAATCCCGGATTTCACAAGGAACTTGTTCTAATGATCTTGTTACAATCTTTTGTTTCTTCTGTTTGAATTGATTTTCTTATAACTGTTTGTATCTAGCTCAAGACGATATTTCGTACGTAAATAATTTAAACAACATTTATATCTACCCTAATTTAAGATTTCTATTTTTTTATATTTGGCCGAAGATGTAGGACTATATTTTACCTTAGAGGTACAAGAGAATCTATGTTTGGTAAAACAAATTGCTTTTATTAAAACTAATTTGAGTTTTAACTTGATTATAAAAACTTGCGCTTAAAGGTACAATTTTTTATATATTATTAAAACAGCAAGACTGGCATTGTCATATTTAGTCATAATGATCCTATTATCACATCATCATAAGCATGAAATCCGACAGAATTTTGGGAGTAGCCTAGGGCTATATCCAATAATTGGAGGGAGGAGTGAGGAGACTTCAAAGAAATGGTAACATTAGCGATTATTATATATGTAAAGATGAGCCAAATAGAAAAGAGTAACTCATCTTTAAATATTCCATTATTGGATGAAATACAAATTGGTATTAGGGACCAAAGCATGTTACCAAAGATTGCTGATTTTGGTTCGATTTTGTTTACTAAATAATATTATAAATTAATTAAGTGCGAGAAGTTACCGAAAAAATTGATGCATACAGCAGAAATTGACGATTTTTTTTCGGTAGCCTGGGGCTATATCTTGGGTCTTGGAAAGGGTAGGAATAAATAGTAGATCTATTTTTCTCCATTAAGTAAGGAGGCATCAACCAGTTGAGAGTTAAAAAAAAAAAAACTTTATGGAAATACTAGCCTAAGGGTCACACGTTCGCTCTGATCTAAAAAAAGAGAATTCCCCGTGGAAAATTCCTCCTTGCGGAAAAATCTCCCTCTGTGGACCCTCCCCTCGTAAAACTATCGCCTGAGGAAAATTCCGCCTCCCCGTCTATTATTGACGATCGTATGTTTCAAATTAAAAATTATTTAAAAATTATCTGGGATTTGAGTACATAAATAGAAAACACGATAATGCACTGAACTGATGATTAGGACCATCAACTTTTTCCAAAGGTCATGTTTTGCACAATAAACTTAATCCTAGATTGTATAAAGTTGTCCTTTACTCTATATTTACATAAATTATTAATTAATTTATTTTGATTACATATGTAAAGGGATATACATATTACATATGCAGATTCCAATTACATATAAGCTATAATTCTTTCATAAAAAGATATTTTTGTCAAGCCTATATTGAGGGCAAATTATTGAAGGGTACTGAAGCAGACTCTGAATCCACTAAATACTCATTAACCTGACCGCTGTATAGTCTGAACTAACAACTGTTCGGACTTGGTTAACAGTTAACCGTCCATATTTATTGAATATTGACAGCCACTATTTTATACTTGCGTGTTTCACTTTTGATTTTCATTCTTCATAGAAAAGTAAAAATGCCGGGCTCCGCACTGTCACAAAAATTGTTGAAACTAATTTACTGCTAGTTTGTTTACTTTTACGAAATATTCATAAAATGATGATCACGATAATAACAATCATTGATAATAAAAGTACTGACTTGAAGAGTACTGACTCTTGAACTCACTATTTGAAGAGAAGAAATGGAGTAACATAAATAAAGAAAGATATAGAAAGTAAATAAGCACTCCCTACGACCAAGCTACAATGGAAATGCATCAAAACAATCGAAGAAGAGTAAAAGAAAAGGATCTAGCCGTACGCCTCCTCTTTTAATTTTACTTCTGAAGCTGGGTTCTAACAACTTGAGTGATTAGGCTACTCTTTTCAAAGGTTTAACAACTACCAAACACATTTTTACCTAATTCACCAACCGTTTTTGTACTGTTTGACCTATGTGATTGTATGGATGAGTAGGGTTAAGGCCTCATTCAAATGCTGGTCTATATTAGTCACTAATTTAGGAAAACAGTCTTCCTTTTCTCCTTCTGTCTCTTTTTTTTTTTTTTTTTTTTTTTTTTTTTTTTTTTTTTTTTTTGTGTTTGTGCTGTAGCATTGGTGATTTCTCTTTTCATGATATATATATATATATATATATATATATATATATATATATATATATATATATATATATATATATATATATATATATATATATATATATATATATATATATATCAAGTCAACAGAATTAGCAAGTATCTAACTGCAGAAATGTGCTTATGCATTCAATCGATTTTGTATTCTAGGTCTCCTACCCGTTTTCCTGATCTTGTCCCTTCAACCGGGAGTGCAGTGCATAATAGGGGGGAAATCATTTGACGCTTTCCTCGTTTTTCCACGAGATTGCTTCAAGCAACCATTTAGAGCTGAACGCGTTGACCCGCGTTCAGTGGGTCAACGCTGAACGCTGAATGCTCATTAGAGCATTGACCCGTTCCAAACTAAAAATCAGCGACACCAGGACTCGAACCCATGTCCTCAGGACTCTAAGTTTAGTGCGCTAAACACTTGGCTAGGAAAAAATAAATTTACATGGCGATTATTTTTGTTTTTTTTCATCAGAAGTTCTGTATGGAGTACAAGAAAATATATGTCTTCATTCGGGGGATAGGGTACAACTTCAGGTTTGGGGAAATTTCGTAAATATAATGGAAACATCAAATTTCCATTGTAAACTAAATCTATTTCCGGAAATGT
>NW_027068180.1:0-5642 GCF_032884065.1 Artemia franciscana
ATTTAGAATAGTAAAAGTCACCTATTTTTTAGAATTGTCTGAAAAAGTTAGCCACATTTACCCCCTTGTAAGGTTGGTAAGATTGGTAAGATCACACAAAAATATAACTTAAGGAGAGGTATTTCAAAAATAAGAATAATGGAAGAAAAAAGCTCACCTTGAGGGCAGGGACCACACATATATGACCCAGGTGTATTGAGGCACTGAACCACTGGTGCCACTGAGCATGGTGGCTTTGGAGATTGGCACTCGTCAACATCTACGATACATGCTGGAGCGTTAGTAGAGCTCTTCCATCCCTTAAAAGACCATAGCGTAAGGTAGAATTTGAGGATATAGCTCTTTCACAGAACACCGAACACTTTTTTTACCCTGGCAAAAAACTTCACAGTATGTTTGTAATCTTAAAGAGCATTTTTTATGCGTATCACAGGCAGGGTTAGGTAGAGTGGAGCACCACTTGTGATTTTTCTTGCTTAAAATTATTTTAGGGTATAGAAAATTAGTTTAGCAGCAACAAAACGAAATTTTTGGACGAGCAATCAACAAATTTTGAAATTTTGGAGATTTTTGAAATTTTGAAAGCCTTTCACGCAGGCTGGAATTTACCTATAGGCCAACTAGGCCCGGGTCTAGGGGCATGCAAAGCAAAGGGGCGCAATAAATTACCACTGACCTATTTCTATACATAAAAGTTCGAATAGGGATAAGTCCTTTTATTAGACAGTGAAAAAACAAGTCAAAAAATATGCTGGGTATTCCAATCGCATGTACACTGATCGTCACATGATGATCACATGATTGTTCTTTACTGAAGAATTTTTATTGTTTTTTTTCACTGTCTAATAAAGGATTTATTTATTCAAACTGTTATCGTCATGGAAAGGCTGTATGGTCTTCGATATTACCAACTGAGCTATAAATAACGCCTCAGAAATCACGAAGCGTGCAAGTGAGCTATTGAGGTTTTATCCCAACGGACTTAAGCCTAACATTGTAGATGAATCCCTTGATCATTTGAAACCCTTCTTAGTAAAAAAAAAATACTAATGAAGGAAACAAAAGCATCACTCTAACTGATATTAGCAAAGTTTTGCACCGTTCTGATGCAGTTGACATCTATCCAAATAATGACATAGCCAGTGTACCTGCCTCAAATTACACAGGAGAAAAATCCTTTTCCGCCTTTCGTCGCGTGGAGAACTACTTGAAATCTTCAATCAGCCACGAAAGATTGACATCACTATCCCTGCTTACTACTGAGGGAAGGCTGACTGAAGAGATGCCCTGCGATGACATCATAGACACCTTCACACAAAAAAAAATTAAGGAGGGAGACTTTATCAATTGGCTTTGTCGAACTCGAAATTGGCTAACTCGAAGGCTAGACAAAAAATTACTTTAAATAAACCATATTAGAAAAAAAGTGTTACCAATGGATTGAATCATTGTGTATATTATTATTCATAATTGTTTCACAACCCCTTGCACAAAGATATGTTTGCGAACATTTAAGTATACTGAAAGCAAATTGAAAGGTAGGGCAATTGCTACAAGTAGTGCAGTCCTTCATTCCTGAAGATAAATATACTGTGGGATTCTTGCTTATACAAAAGAATAAATCACACCTTCCGTCATTACTTCGCCGTCGCCCTTGTGCAATGACAAATTTTTAGCACATTCTGATGGGAATATAGGGCACTTTTTAACGCCATTGCTGTGATGCTTTGGGAAACTCCCCAAACTGCCCACTGTGATGTGTCCTATTTTTAAACCAAATTTTCCTTATCGTATAATATTTATGCTGTGCTTAAACTTAAAAGACACTCTCTCTAATAGAGGAAAATTCCCCAAGAGTAAAAGTTTTAAGCCTGCTAGGACCTGGACTGTAAGAGTCAGTGGTCTAAAATAGCTTGACAAAAGTTTTTTTTTAGTAGAGGTACTGTCTATAAAAATTTCACCAAATTCAGGTAATGTAGCATTCAAGGTAGGAGGTCGCTAGAAATAGCGCATGTCTCTGAAAATTGATCTCCTCTGGCCTCTTGACCTGAGTTGCCTATTCCATAATTTTCAAGCATAGCTGAGCATATAAAGGTGGGAGAAGAAAGCCCCTTTAAAAATCATCATTCTCATGTCTCGCTAATCTAGATGCATTGTCAATAAATTTGAAGTCGATCAATTAAAAATCAATGTTTAAATAGGGTACCACTTCCTTATATATATACAACAAAGTTGGTTGTATGAAAAGAGGATGTTAGAAAAGCCACTGGTGTACTTCGAACTCTCTAACAAATAGAATAAAAATCATTTTATGATTCTAGCCCAACAAGGTGAAATACTATTATTACTATTATTATTATTTTTCCAACACACTATGCAACAGTAGGCTAGATTAACACATAAAAAACAGGAGGAAAAACAAACATAAAAATAAAAAAAAATCACAACTAAAAGAGCCTACCTAATAAGGCTGTGATGCAAACACAAGCTGTTTTTGAGAGCAACAATTCTGCCAAAAAAGGGGTTGGTTGAGGTGTTAAAAATGCCATGAGCCTTATTAGGTCCTTCAGCCCCTCACAATTAAAAATTACGCACGAGCCTTCTTGGAGGCTCTAGCCTTCCATTAAATGTTTATTGCTTTCCCTTTCATCTCCTTGCAATATTGTTCTTGTGTTCAGGAAAGGCCTACAACAAACAATTTGCAAATTAGCCTCTAAAAAATGTAGACTAGTCCAGGAGAAAGACTAATGTAGCTCAAAAAAGTGAGGGTAACTATTTGTATCTCGGTTTGAAAAGTCATCCAATTTTGTCAGCCGCAATTGGTCAGAACTTAGTGTGAAGGCTATAATTGAAATGGAAGTATTATTTAAGTTGCAATGGATCTATGGCTCATGGATCTGAGGCAGCATTGTGAGTATAGGAGTTCCATTTGGTAGTACCTGATGTCTGAAAGGTGCAATAGATGTGCGTTTTGAAGGATTGCCTGTGAGGTGACAAATGGGCATTGGAGAGCTACTTGCCAACTTGGATTTCTCAATAGCATAGATGAAAAATCCCTGCATCAAAGGTGTGACAATAATAACTTTCTGCTAAAAAGCGGTTGGAGGGAGGGCAGGGACACTTTATTGATTTTTGAAGCTAGAGCTTTGGAATTCTCCAATTCATGAACAAACCCTTAAGCCTAAAAACTGAAGTTGTTTTCAAAAACCTTGTAATTCCTGTTTGTTAGAAGTATAATTTGTCTTGGCTTTCCAGATTTAGTTCTATTAAATCTCAAATTCAGTTAGTGTCAAATGAACTCCTATTTAAAAGGAGAAGGATTTGTTATGCAAATTAGCACAGTATTTAGGGTCGTTGCAAGGGTACATTGAATCAGATTATGCTGTCAAAATCGGGTAGAAGCTTTTGTAATCAAAGCCCTGTCCTATAATACTAAATCCAAATAGAGCAGGACATTTTCAACACTATTCACTGATCTAATGCAGTAACAAGCTGGGTTAAAGCTCAACCCAAAGCTTTTCTCATCTCTGACAGCCTTAAGGCTTACAGGGTATGTAAATACCCTTTGATTGTATTGATGTAAATTTAAAGCAGGAAAAAGAGCAAACAAATTGTGTTTTTAGTGAATTTTTGAATAAAAATGTGTTTTAACTGATTCTCAGTGTGAAGAATCTTTAATTCTTGCAAGCTGATCTGCTTTAAATTTTCAGACTGCATAAACACTTCATCCAAAAGGTTGAAATGTCAAGGAAATTTCTATTGAAAAAAATATAAAGAAACAATTTTTTTTGGATTGATTTGTAATGTACTACGTTAATTTTATCAGATTGTTATTATTTTGGTTTATTGAAATGTAACATGAAACGATTTTTTTAATAAAACAATGGACAAAGAAATATGTATACTAAAGGATGACTCAGGATGGGATCAGCATGGCTGAAGTCTTATAGTAGACAAAAGTTACACAGATTTCAATTGACATGAATAACAATCTCTGTGCACATTCACCTGAAATTCTAGAGTAAAATTATTGCTTAAGATTTACTCTAAAAAAAATATTGCTGTTTAAAAACTTTGACTAAATATTCACATTTTGTCCAAAATTAAGTTAAAACCCAAAATCTTAATTCTTAAGTAAAACAAAAGCTGAAAAACCCTTTAAAATACTCATAATATCAACCATTGCTACAACTTTATTAAACAAAATCTAACTATGATTAACTAAAAACACATCCCCAACAGGAAGAAAAGCAAAAGGTCATATTAAAGCCTAACACCAGCAGAAATATATCATACATAATGATTCAAACTTAAAACAAACAAAGATTACCATTTTTAAGTAAATGAAACTCAAAACAGATGAAAATCAAAATGAATAATCATATCCAGCATAAAGATAACAATTAAGGGAGCTTGGGGTTAACCTGGACATTTCTTTTTCTTTGTCAAAAATCTTGGTAACTAGTCAAAAGTAACTATTTCAAAGACTTCAATGTGTGTACAGAGATTCTATATTGAAAAGAATCTCCCCAATTGTTCTGTCCATAGCTTTTTTCAGAAATTAAAAAAAAAAAAAAAGCCACCTGAAACAACCCCAGAGTACAGGGTTGTTTCAGACATCTCATGGTTTGCTTTGTTCACCTTGTAAAATATCTATAAAACTTTCAATTGTTAATAAACATCTTAATCCAAAACTGTTATTTAGCAAATGTTAAGCTTGGATAAACCAAAGTTGAAGCCAAGAGCTTTTGCAATTCTCTTTCTACCACCTGTTGAAACTGGGCAAAGAAGCTTCAAGATAATATCATCTTTTGAAACTGAAGCCTGCTCAATGGGATCAGGAAAAACAAACTTGATCCCATTTATTTTTTAGGTACATCACCTCCAAGTAATCATCACCAGTTTCTGCAACATGTCCAACATAAAAAATGTTTCCTTTATCAATGACAAATACCACAAGCACAAATTCATCAGCAGCTAGGATATTTACATTAAACAGATTGTCTGGTTCTTTTTCTCCAAGACATAGGTTCATCAGAACTATCCTCACCCAGTCAGCCACCCTTGGATTTCTTGCTTTCTTTGGAAGGGTGACAACAACTTTGTTCTGATATCTTATTCCATTTTCTACCATTTGCTCTAGCTCACTCATTTCTGAAGTTCCTGTAGGTATTCTTGTTTTTCTCCTTTGTTTTACTCCTCTACCCTCAGTAGCTGTTGGTGGCAGATGTGGGACTGATCTTAGTTGCTTAGGAGTTACAGAAAAGACTACAGAAGACTCTTGAGTTTTGTCAGTACCTTGGTCTGCCTCATGTGGATCTGGCACAGCAAGTTGAAGATAGCTGTCCACCATTTGACAATCTGTAATTAAAGCAGCAGAAAAGTCAGCATGGCGGAAATGGTTGAGGTCAAATGGCCATAGTCTGGGCTTTCTGAAGCCAGTCACAATGTTATTAATGCTGGAATATTCAAGGTATGGAACATGGCTGAGATCTGCTAACTTATATATAGATATACAATGGCCTGGATGACATATGAACCATCCATCAAAGTGGCTTCTCAATGTTGTTTGAATAGTCTATAGACCAAAACATCTTAGGCTTGTAAGCAATGCAAGCATTGAGATTGGAAGGTAATTAAGA
>NW_027068181.1:0-5617 GCF_032884065.1 Artemia franciscana
TGGCACGTGGAGATTTCTCCAACTGTCAATGTTAGAATGAACACTGACAAACTGAAAAACATTGAAAAAGATAAAATGTTACCAAATCCTACAATGGCAGAAGAAACAGCTGAGGAAGCTGCTCAAAGAGTTAATGCCAAAAGGCTTGCGGCTAAAGAACGCAAAACCGTGCAGTTAGATGAAGATCAATCTGGACAGCGAGAGTCAAAACGTATCAAAACTGAAAATGATAGCGATAATGATTGGGTTTGGGATTTTGACTTGGATAAGGTCATCAATGCCTACCAGATTTTAGTTATAAAAACAAAGGTTCGGCGATATGTATTTACGTCTGAAAAATAAAGAAGAAAAAGAAAACTGGAACTAAAAATGTAAAAACTGGGAATTGCATAAATATTTCAATATATTTTGACAATAGATTAAAGTAATTCGAAAACCTTATAACAGATACTTTAAATTTGAGGTTTATTATAAATTGTTGAGCGTTAGCATGCTTGGCACGTGAAGATTTTCCAACTGTCAATGTTAGAATAAACATTCAGCCGAGGAAGCTGCTCAAAGAGTTAATGCCAAAAGGCTTACGGCTAAAGAACGCAAAACCGCGCTGTTAGATGAAGATCAACCTGGACAGCGAGAGTCAAAACGTATCAAAACTGAAAATGATAGCGATGATGATTGGGTTTGGGATTTTGACTTGGATAAGGTCATCAATGCCTACCAGATTTTAGCTAAAAAAAAAACGAAGGTTCGGCGATATGTATTTACGTCTGAGAAATAAAGAAGAAAAAGAAAACTGAAACTAAAAATGTAAAAACTGGGAATTGCATAAATATTTCAAAATATTTTGACAATAGATTAAAGTAATTCGAAAACCTTAAAACAGATACTTAAATTTAGAGGTTTATTATGAATTGTTGAGCTTTAGCATGCTTGGCACGTGAAGATTTTTCCAACTGTCAATGTTAGAAAACTAAAAAAATGAAAAAACTAAAAAAAACTGGGAATTGCACAAATATTTCAATGTATTTTGACAATAGATCAAAGTAATTCGAAAACCCCCCCAAGCCCCCCCGCGCGCGTAAGTCGTTACGCGCCATATTAGTTACGCGCCGTTGTAGTTGTGTCCCTATGTCCCACCTGTGAATATAGATATATATATATATATATATATATATATATATATATATATATATATATATATATATATATATATATATATATATATATATATATATATATATATATATATATATATATATATACTAGCTGTTGGGGTGGCGCTTCGCGCCACCCCAACACCTAGTTGGTGGGGGCGCTTCGCGCCCCCCCAAGCCCCCCCGCGCGCGTAAGTCGTTACGCGCCATATTAGTTACGCGCCATATTAGTTACGCGCCATTGTAGTTGTGTCCCTGTGTCCCACCTGTGAATATAGATAGATTTATATATGTGTTTCAAACTACGTAAAAATTGCGAATATACAACATTCTTGGCTTTCCCATTGTCTGTCCATATACAAAGCCGTATGTACTAATAATGACGTCATATGCAAACGCTCTTTTTACAAACAAACAAACATGCATACACACAACTCGTTTTTATATAGATAGATAGATAGATAGATACAATACAAATTAACTACGTAAAACTTGTGAATATACAACAGTCTTCGCTGTCCCATTGTCTGTGCGTATAAATAGATTGTCAGGTTTACCGAACCTCAAAGATGCAACATACAATTGTACATTGGTAAAGCAATCTGTATTAAGATCTATACCGCATTTTTCTAGTGATTGCCCTTGAGCTTTGTTGATGGTGGTTGCAAATGCTAATCGAATTGGGAATTGCAATCTTTTAAATTGAAAAAGCAGATCCGTTGGAATCATGGGAATGCGAAAAATAAGAAAAGCCTCACCCTCATAAGGCCCTGTCAAGATTGTGGCATCTATTAGGTTTTCCATTGTTTTTTTTTTACGGCAAGTCGCGTGCCATTGCAAAGCTTTGGTGGGTTGATATTTCTTAAAAGTATTATTGGTACGCCTATTTTTAGTTGTAGCAGGTGTGGTGGACACCCTGAAGGATCTATGGAATTTAAAAATTCAGATGGATAATTAACCGCTTCATTTGGTTCCGAAATACAAATTAACTGCGTAAAACTTGCGAATATACAACATTCTTCGCTGTCCAATTCTCGCTGCATATAAATAGATTGTCAGGTTTACCGACCCTCGAACATGCAACGTACAATTGTCCATGGGAAAAACAATCAGTATTAAGATCAATACCACATTTTTCTAATGATTGACCTTGAGCTTTGTTAATGGTGATTGCAAATGCTAATCGAATTGGGAATTGCAATCTTTTAAATTGAAAAGGCAGATCTGTTGGAATCATGGGAATGCGAGGAATAAGAACAGCCTCACCCTCAAAAGGCCCTGTCAGGATTGTGGCCTCTATTAGGTTTTCCATTGTTTTTTTTACGGCAAGTCGAGTGCCATTGCAAAGCTTTGATGGGTTTATGTTACGTAACAATATTATTGGTACGCCTATTTTTAGTTGTAGCACGTGTGGTGGAAACCCTGAAAGATCTATGGAATTTAAAAATTCAGATGGATAATTAACCGCTTCATTTGGTTCCAAAACTGTGTCGACTGACTTGTAAAGGACTGCCTGGTCTTGAATCTTGGTCAAAACAATATTGTTGATTTCGTGGACGTCTATATTTTTGGGTGCGAGAATCGCTCTTTCACTTAGCCATTTATTATTTTTATAATTTTTTAGAATATTCGGAAATACTTTTTCAATCAATTCATTTTTGGACGTCACTAAATTACAGAAATCAGCAGGTAGTTGTATACGTCCTGAAATTGAGTCTACTGGGAGCTTTCCGTTTCCCATTGCCAGCAATTGATCTGAAAATGTTTGACCAGAGTCATCGTTTTGCAATCGGACACGCATATTTGTAGTTAATTTTAATGTTTTTACGTGTGCCCATAAATTAGAATTTTTCAGGCAAGCATTCATTTCGTCTGCAGGAGTTGATCTAGGTATTATAGGTAATGTTTGCCTGAAATCTCCCGCAAGCAATATTAAGGTGCTGCCAAAGGGTTTCGACTTCCCTCGCAAATCTTTCAAGCATTGATCCAGAGCCTCGAGCGATTTTTTGTGTGCCATTGTGCACTCATCCCAAATAATAAGTTTGCATTGCTGCAATACTTTACCCATCCCAGATGATTTGGAAATATTGCACGTGGGAGTTTCTGTAGAATGCAAGTTCAGAGGCAATTTCAAAGCGGAATGAGCAGTTCTTCCACCAGGCAGCAATGTTGCGGCTATTCCGGACGACGCAATTGCCAACGCTATATCATTTTTAGATCGAATTGATGCCAGAATCAGTTTTATCACAAACGTTTTACCAGTACCTCCTGGCGCATCCAAAAAGAAAATTTCTCCAACGTTGTTATCGACACAATGCATTATCGTATCATAAATGTCTTTTTGTTCCGACGTTAACTTGGAAATGTTATTTTGTACATACGACAATAGATCACTCGTACTGTAACTTTGTTCACGATCCAATTCTACACATGTCGAAACAGCAGCGATACGGTTAGGTGAAGGCATTCCCAAACCCTGAAGAGGTTTGTTTGCCATACTTATGCAAAAATCTTCTATAACAACTAAAGTGTAGTTATAAATTTCTGGTGTAAAATCAAAAGTCATGTCTGACGTCTGTAACTGTTTTCGATGAAGTATATCTTCGGACATTTTTGACTTATATTTTTCCCATAAATCTGTAGGAGCTGATGGAGAGCAAGTTGTTAAAATGATGCCAAACAATGCACGAATTTGACTTGGGGTTGACGTTTCGCACGCGTCATTGATGCAGTTATCCCAGTGTTGGTCATTCTCCAATAAATTCAGAGCTTGGCATGCACTACGGTAAGTGTCATGTATAGTACCATTTACAGTCCTCAAATACTCAAAGGATGTCGGACCGGGTACATTCACCAAAAGCAGGCGTAGAAAGAAGCATTCATGTTGATTGGGGTGAACGGTGTAGAGTCTTCCTATCGTGGTATCTTTGAAGATGGTAGGTTGGCCGTCGACTGACTTACCCTGTTTTCGACGTTCAAATACTTTATTTTTAGTATTCCACGTGTAATACGAAGGCACTTCAGTATACAGCAGTTTTTTGCAAAAGAATCATTTTTGCAAAGCGAAAAAAAAGCTGTTAATGTTGTATCCGGTGGATTCAGGACTCTTTGTTGCACGTTGGTTTCCGTGAAATAAACACGTTGACCATTCTGTAAATGTACCGCTAAGTGAACAACAGCTGGACTACGTTCATGTATCGGAAATGAAAGAATTCGCCAAACAGCTTCATTACTGCTTATGTATCTTCCAGCCTGATATTCTACGATTTCATCGAAATCTTTGATTTCGGACTGCAAGCCAAAAACTGCCATGTCACTGCCTTTGTTGACGTATTTACATATGTATTTGATTGCCTTTACGGAGTTACAGTATTCAACGTTTATGTGTGCATTAAATGTTTACTTTCTCTATCAGCAGCAAGCCTGTTTCCCTGCTGGTCTTTTGATTCCTCGGCACGCCTTCTTTTTTCACTTTCTCTTTTAGCAGCAAGTCTGCTTCTGCGTTGCTCTAGTAGTTCCTCGGCACGCCTTCTTTTTTCACTTTCTCTTTTAGCAGCAAGTCTGCTTCTGCGTTGCTCTGGTAGTTCCTCGGCATGCTTTCTGTTCTTTCTTTCTCTATCAGCCTCAAGCCTGTTTCCCTGCTGGTCTTTTGATTCCTCGGCACGCCTTCTTTTTTCACTTTCTCTTTTAGCAGCAAGTCTGCTTCTGCGTTGCTCTAGTAGTTCCTCGGCACGCCTTCTTTTTTCGCTTTCTCTTTTAGCAGCAAGTCTGCTTTCGCGTTGCTCTGGTAGTTCCTCGGCACGCTTTCTTTTCTGACTTTCTCTATCAGCAGCAAGTTTTTTGGCATAGACTCTTTGAGCATCTTCATCAGTCATTATAAACTTAAGCATTAATAGAATTCTACGCGAACATACGTCTTATATAACTTGAATGACGTCACGCCTTCAAAGCAAAAATGATGGCAACTAATTTCATGACGTCAGCCGAAACATGACGGCGAACATATGTCTTATATAACTTGAATGACGTCACCTTCAAAGCAAAAATGATGGCAACTAATTTCATGACGTCAGCCGAAACATGACGTCACCTGATCCATCCACAGATCCACACACAGACAACTTATTTTTATATATATAGATATATATATATATATATATATATATATATATATATATATATATATATATATATATATATATATATATATATATATATATATATATATATATATATATATATATATAGAAGCGCCACCCCAACAGCTAGTATATATATATATATATATATATATATATATATATATATATATATATATATATATATATATATATATATATATATATATATATATATTCACAGGTGGGACACAGGGACACAACTACAATGGTGCGTAACTAATATGGCGCGTAACTACTTACGAGCGCGGGGGGGCTTGGGGGGCACGAAGCACCCCCACCAAC
>NW_027068182.1:0-5609 GCF_032884065.1 Artemia franciscana
GTTTTCGAGTTTAATAGCTACGTTTGTTGAAAAAATGAAGATATTAGACTATTTTATGATTGCAGATTGTAAAGAATGTGATTAAAGGCTCTTTTCCTCTGTCAAAAGTTTTAGTTTTCGAGGGTAATAGCTACGTATGTTGAAAAAATGAAGATATTAGACTATTTTATGATTGCAGATTGTAAAGAATGTGATTAAAGGCTCTTTTCCTATGTCAAGAGTTTTAGTTTTCGAGGGTAATGGCTACGTATGTTGAAAAAATGAAGATATTAGACTATTTTATGATTGCAAATGGTAAAGAATGTGATTAAAGGCTCTTTTCCTATGTCAAAAGTTTTAGTTTTCGAGGGTAATAGCTATGTATGTTGAAAAAATGAAGATATTGAACTATTTTATGATTGCAAATGGTAAAGAATGTGATTAAAGGCTCTTTTCCTATTTCAAAAGTTTTAGTTTTCGAGGGTAAGTGCTTTGTCTGTGGAAAAAATGAAGATAATAGACAATTTTATGATTGCAAATGGTAAAGAATGTCATTAAAGGCTCTTTTCCTATGTCAAAAGTTTTAGTTTTCGAGGATAATAGCTACGTATGTTGAAAAAATGAAGATATTAGACTATTTTATGATTTCACATGGTAAAGAATGTGATTAAAGGCTCTTTTCCCATTTCAAAAGTTTTAGTTTTCGAGGGTAATAGCTACGTATGTTGAAAAAATGAAGATATTAGACTATTTTATGATTGCACATGGTAAAGAATGTGATTAAAGGCTCTTTTCCTATTTCAAAAATTTTAGTTTTCGAGGGTAATAGCTACGTATGTTGAAAAAATGAAGATAATAGACTATTTTATGATTGCACATGGTAAAGAATGTGATTGAAGGCTCTTTTCCTATTTCAAAAGTTTTAGTTTTCGAGGGTAATAGCTACGTATGTTGAAAAAATGAAGATATTAGACTATTTTATGATTGCACATGGTAAAGAATGTGATTAAAGGCTCTTTTCCTATTTCAAAAGTTTTAGTATTCAAGGGTAATAGCTACGTATGTTGAAAAAAAGAAGATTTTAGACTATTTTATGATTGCACATGGTAAAGAATGTGATTAAAGGCTCTTTTCCTATTTCAAAAGTTTTAGTTTTCGAGGGTAATAGCTACGTATGTTGAAAAATGAGGATATTAGACTATTTTATGATTGCACATGGTAAAGAATGTGATTAAAGGCTCTTTTCCTATGTCAAAAGTTTTAGTTTTCGAGGGTAATAGCTTTGTCTGTGGAAAAAATGAGGATATTAGACAATTTTATGATTGCACATGGTAAAAAAATGTGATTAAAGGCTCTTTTCCTATTTCAAAAGTTTTAATTTTCGAGGGTAATAGCTACGTATGTTAAAAAAATGAAGATATTAGACAATTTTATGATTGCACATGGTAAAGAATGTGATTAAAGGCTCTTTTCCTATTTCAAAAGTTTTAGTTTTCGAGGGTAATAGCTACGTATGTTGAAAAAAATGAAGATATTAGACAATTTTATGATTGCATATGGTAAAGAATGTGATTAGTTTTCGAGGGTAATAGCTACGTATGTTGAAAAAATGAAGATATTAGACTATTTTATGATTGCAAATGGTAAAGAATGTGATTAAAGGCTCTTTTCAGATGTCAAAAGTTTTAGTTTTCGAGGGTAATAGCTAGGTCTGTGAAAAAAATGAAGATATTAGACTATTTTATGATTGCACATGGTAAAGAATGTGATTAAAGGCTCTTTTCCTATTTCAAAAGTTTTAGTTTTCGAGGGTAATAGCTACGTATGTTGAAAAAATGAAGATATTAGACTATTTTATGATTGCACATGGTAAAGAATGTGATTAAAGGCTCTTTTCCTATGTCAAAAGTTTTAGTTTTCGAGTTTAATAGCTACGTATGTTGAAAAAATGAAGATATTAGACTATTTTATGATTGCAAATGGTAAAGAATGTGATTAAAATCTCTTTTCCTATGTCAAAAGTTTTAGTTTTCGAGGGTAATAGCTACGTATGTAAAAAAAATGAAGATATTAGACTATTTTATGATTGCAAATGGTAAAGAATGTGATTAAAGGCTCTTTTCCTATTTCAAAAGTTTTAGTGTTCGATGGTAATAGCTTTGTTTATTGAAAAAATGAAGATATTAGACTATTTTATGATTGCAAATGGTAAAGAATGTGATTAAAGGCTCTTTTCCTATTTCAAAAGCTTTAGTTTTGGAGGGTAATAGCTACGTATATTGAAAAAATTAAGATATTAGACTATTTTATGATTGCAAATGGTAAAGAATGTGATTAAAGGCTCTTTTCCTATGTCAAAAGTTTTAATTTTCGAGGGTAATAGCTACGTATGTTGAAAAAATGAAGATATTAGACAATTTTATGATTGCAAATGGTAAAGAATGTGATTAGAGGCTCTTTTCCTATGTGAAAAGTTTTAGTTTTCGAAGGTAATAGCTACGTATGTTGAAAAAATGAAGATATTAGACTATTTTATGATTGCAAATGGAAAAAGAATGTGATTAAAGGCTCTTTTTCTATTTCAAAAGTTTTAGTTTTCGAGGGTAATAGCTAAGTCTGTGAAAAAAATGAAGATATTAGACTATTTTATGATTGCACATGGTAAAGAATGTGATTAAAGGCTCTTTTCCTATTTCAAAAATTTTAGTTTTCGAGGGTAATAGCTACGTATGTTGAAAAAATGAAGATATTAGACTATTTTATGATTGCAAATGGTAAAGAATGTGATTAAAGGCTCTTTTCCTATGTCAAAAGTTTTAGTTTTCGAGGGTAATAGCTACGTATGTTGAAAAAATGAAGATATTAGACTATTTTATCATTGCACATGGTAAAGAATGTGATTAAAGGCTCTTTTCCTATGTCAAAAGTTTTAGTTTTCGAGGGTAATAGCTACGTATGTTGAAAAAATGAAGACATTAGACTATTTTATGATTGCAAATGGTAAAGAATGTGATTAAAGGCTCTTTTCCTATGTCAAAAGTTTTAGTTTTCGAGGGTAATAGCTAAGTATGGTGAAAAAAATGAAGATATTAGACTATTTTATGATTGCAAATGGTAAAGAATGTGATTAAAGGCTCTTTTTCTATTTCAAAAGTTTTAGTTTTCGAGGGTAATAGCTTTGTCTGTGGAAAAAATAAAGATATTAGACTATTTTATGATTGCAAATGGTAAAGAATGTGATTAAAGGCTCTTTTCCTATTTCAAAAGTTTTAGTTTTCGAGGGTAATAGCTACGTATGTTGAAAAAATGAAGATATTAGACTATTTTATGATTGCAAATGGTAAAGAATGTGATTAAAGGCTCTTTTCAGATGTCAAAAGTTTTAGTTTTCGAGGGTAATAGCTACGTATGTTGAAAAAATGAAGATATTAGACTATTTTATGATTGCAAATGGTAAAGAATGTTATTAAAGGTTTTTTCCTATTTCAAAAGTTTTAGTTTTCGAGGGTAATAGCTACGTATGTTAAAAAAATGAAGATATTAGACTATTTTGTGATGGCAAATGGTAAAGAATGTGATTAAAGGCTCTTTTCAGATGTCAAAAGTTTTAGTTTTCGAGGGTAATAGCTAAGTATGTTAAAAAAATGAAGATATTAGACTATTTTATGATTGCATATGGTAAAGAATGTGATTAAAGGCTCTTTTCCTATTTCAAAAGTTTTAGTTTTCGAGGGTAATAGCTAGGTCTGTGAAAAAAATGAAGATATTAGACTATTTTATGATTGCACATGGTAAAGAATTTGATTAAAGGCTCTTTTCCTATTTCAAAAGTTTTAGTTTTCGAGGGTAATAGCTACGTATGTTGAAAAAATGAAGATATTAGACTATTTTATGATTGCACATGGTAAAGAATGTGATTAAAGGCTCTTTTCCTATGTCAAAAGATTTAGTTTTCGAGTTTAATAGCTACGTATGTTGAAAAAATGAAGATATTAGACTATTTTATGATTGCAAATGGTAAAGAATGTGATTAAAATCTCTTTTCCTATGTCAAAAGTTTTAGTTTTCGAGGGTAATAGCTACGTATGTAAAAAAAATGAAGATATTAGACTATTTTATGATTGCAAATGGTAAAGAATGTGATTAAAGGCTCTTTTCCTATTTCAAAAGTTTTAGTGTTCGATGGTAATAGCCTTGTCTATTGAAAAAATGAAGATATTAGACTATTTTATGATTGCAAATGGTAAAGAATGTGATTAAAGGCTCTTTTCCTATTTCAAAAGTTTTAGTTTTGGAGGGTAATAGCTACGTATATTGAAAAAATTAAGATATTAGACTATTTTATGATTGCAAATGGTAAAGAATGTGATTAAAGGCTCTTTTCCTATGTCAAAAGTTTTAATTTTCGAGGGTAATAGCTACGTATGTTGAAAAAATGAAGATATTAGACAATTTTATGATTGCAAATGGTAAAGAATGTGATTAGAGGCTCTTTTCCTATGTGAAAAGTTTTAGTTTTCGAAGGTAATAGCTACGTATGTTGAAAAAATGAAGATATTAGACTATTTTATGATTGCAAATGGAAAAAGAATGTGATTAAAGGCTCTTTTCCTATTTCAAAAATTTTAGTTTTCGAGGGTAATAGCTACGTATGTTGAAAAAATGAAGATATTAGACTATTTTATGATTGCAAATGGTAAAGAATGTGATTAAAGGCTCTTTTCCTATGTCAAAAGTTTTAGTTTTCGAGGGTAATAGCTACGTATGTTGAAAAAATGAAGATATTAGACTATTTTATCATTGCACATGGTAAAGAATGTGATTAAAGGCTCTTTTCCTATGTCAAAAGTTTTAGTTTTCGAGGGTAATAGCTACGTATGTTGAAAAAATGAAGATATTAGACTATTTTATGATTGCAAATGGTAAAGAATGTGATTAAAGGCTCTTTTCCTATGTCAAAAGTTTTAGTTTTCGAGGGTAATAGCTAAGTATGGTGAAAAAAATGAAGATATTAGACTATTTTATGATTGCAAATGGTAAAGAATGTGATTAAAGGCTCTTTTCTTATTTCAAAAGTTTTAGTTTTCGAGGGTAATAGCTACGTATGTTGAAAAAATGAAAATATTAGACTATTTTATGATTGCAAATGGTAAAGAATGTAATTAAAGGCTCTTTTCAGATGTCAAAAGTTTTAGTTTTCGAGGGTAATAGCTACGTATGTTGAAAAAATGAAGATATTAGACTATTTTATGATTGCAAATGGTAAAGAATGTTATTAAAGGTTTTTTCCTATTTCAAAAGTTTTAGTTTTCGAGGATAATAGCTTTGTCTGTGGAAAAAATTAAGATATTAGACAATTTTATGACTGCACATGGTAAAGAATGTGATTAAAGGCTCTTTTCCTATTTCAAAAGTTTTAGTTTTCGAGGGTAATAGCTACGTGTGTTGAAAAAATGAAGATATTAGACTATTTTATGATTGCAAATGGTAAAGAATGTGATTAAAGGCTCTTTTCCTATTTCAAAAGTTTTAGTTTTCGAGGGTAATAGCTACGTATGTTGAAAAAATGAAGATATTAGACTATTTTATGATTGCAAATGGTAAAGAATGTGATTAAAGGCTCTTTTCCT
>NW_027068183.1:0-5586 GCF_032884065.1 Artemia franciscana
ATAGCTCTGTCTCTGGAAAAAATGAAGATATTAGACTATTTTATGATTGCACATGGTAAAGAATGTGATTAAAGGCTCTTTTCCTATGTCAAAAGTTTTAGTTTTCGAGGGGTAATAGCCTTGTCTGTGGAAAAAATGAAGATATTAGACAATTTTATGATTGCACATGGTAAAGAATGTGATTAAAGGCTCTTTTCCTATGTGAAAAGTTTAGTTTTCGAGGGTAATAGCTTTGTCTGTGGAAAAAATGAAGATATTAGACAAATTTATGATTGCACATGGTAAAGAATGTTATTAAAGGCTCTTTTCCTATTTCAAAAGTTTTAGTTTTCGAGGGTAATAGCTATGTCTGTGGAAAAAATGAAGATGTTACACTATTTTATGATTGCAAATGGTAGAGAATGTGATTAAAGGCTCTTTTCCTATTTCAAAAGTTTTAGTTTTCGAGGATAATAACTACGTATGTTGAAAAAATGAAGATATTAGACTATTTTATGATTGCACATGGTAAAGAATGTGATTAAATGCTCTTTTCCTACTTCAAAAGTTTTAGTTTTCAAGGGTAATAGCTACGAATGTTGAAAAAATGAAGATATTAGACTATTTTATGATTGCGAATGGTAAAGAATGTGATTAAAGGCTCTTTTCCTATTTCAAAAGTTTTAGTTTTTGAGGGTAATAGCTACGTAGGTTGAAAAAATGAAGATATTAGACTATTTTATGATTGCAAATGGTAAAGAATGTGATTAAAGGCTTTTTTCCTATGTCAAAAGTTTTAGTTTTCGAGGGTAATAGCCTTGTCTGTGGAAAAAATGAAGATATTAGACAATTTTATGATTGCACATGGTAAAGAATGTGATTAAAGGCTCTTTTCCTATGTCAAAAGTTTTAGTTTTCGAGGGTAATAGCCTTGTCTGTGGAAAAAATGAAGATATTAGACAATTTTATGATTGCACATGGTAAAGAATGTGATTAAAGGCTCTTTTCCTATGTCAAAAGTTTTAGTTTTCGAGGGTAATAGCTTTGTCTGTGGAAAAAATGAAGATATTAGACAAATTTATGATTGCACATGGTAAAGAATGTTATTAAAGGCTCTTTTCCTATTTCAAAAGTTTTAGTTTTCGAGGGTAATAGCTACGTATGTTGAAAAAATGAAGATATTAGACTATTTTATGATTGCAAGTTGTAAAGAATGTGATTAAAGGCTCTTTTCCTATGTCAAAAGTTTAGTTTTCGAGGGTAATAGCTACGTCTGTTGAAAAAATGAAGATATTAGACTATTTTATGATTGCAAATGGTAAAGAATGTGATTAAAGGCTCTCTTCCTATGTCAAAAGTTTTAGTTTTCGAGGGTAATAGCTTTGTATGTGGAAAAAATGAAGATATTAGACAATTTTATGGTTGCATATGGTAAAGAATGTGATTAAAGGCTCTTTTCCTATTTCAAAAGTTTTAGTTTTCGAGGGTAGTAGCTACGTATGTTGAAAAAATGAAGATATTAGACTATTTTATGATTGCAAATGGTAAAGAATGTGATTAAGGGCTCTTTTCCTATTTCAAAAGTTTTAGTTTTCGAGGATAATAACTACGTATGTTGAAAAAATGAAGATATTAGGCTATTTTATGATTGCACATGGTAAAGAATGTGATTAAATGCTCTTTTCCTACTTCAAAAGTTTTAGTTTTCAAGGGTAATAGCTACGTATGTTGAAAAAATGAAGATATTAGACTATTTTATGATTGCGAATGGTAAAGAATGTGATTAAAGGCTCTTTTCCTATTTCAAAAGTTTTAGTTTTTGAGGGTAATAGCTATGTAGGTTGAAAAAATGAAGATATTAGACTATTTATGATTGCAAATGGTAAAGAATGTGATTAAAGGCTTTTTTCCTATGTCAAAAGTTTTAGTTTTCGAGGGTAATAGCCTTGTCTGTGGAAAAAATGAAGATATTAGACAATTTTATGATTGCACATGGTAAAGAATGTGATTAAAGGCTCTTTTCCTATGTCAAAAGTTTTAGTTTTCGAGGGTAATAGCCTTGTCTGTGGAAAAAATGAAGATATTAGACAATTTTATGATTGCACATGGTAAAGAATGTGATTAAAGGCTCTTTTCCTATGTCAAAAGTTTTAGTTTTCGAGGGTAATAGCTTTGTCTGTGGAAAAAATGAAGATATAAGACAAATTTATGATTGCACATGGTAAAGAATGTTATTAAAGGCTCTTTTCCTATTTCAAAAGTTTTAGTTTTCGAGGGTAATAGCTACGTCTGTTGAAAAAATGAAGATATTAGACTATTTTATGATTGCAAATGGTAAAGAATGTGATTAAAGGCTCTCTTCCTATGTCAAAAGTTTTAGTTTTCGAGGGTAATAGCTTTGTATGTGGAAAAAATGAAGATATTAGACAATTTTATGGTTGCTTATGGTAAAGAATGTGATTAAAGGCTCTTTTCCCATTTCAAAAGTTTTAGTTTTCGAGGGTAGTAGCTACGTATGTTGAAAAAATGAAGATATTAGACTATTTTATGATTGCAAATGGTAAAGAATGTGATTAAGGGCTCTTTTCCTATTTCAAAAGTTTTAGTTTTCGAGGGTAATAGCTATGTCTGTGGAAAAAATGAAGATATTAGACTATTTTATGATTTCAAATGGTAAAGAATGTGATTAAAGGCTCTTTTCCTATGTCAAAAGTTTTAGTTTTCGAAGGTAATAGCTTTGTCCGTGGAAAAAATGAAGATATTAGACAATTTTATGATTGCAAATGGAAAAGAATGTGATTAAAGGCTCTTTTCCTATTTCAAAAGTTTTAGTTTTCGAGGGTAATAGCTATGTCTGTGGAAAAAATGAAGATATTAGACTATTTTATGATTGCACATGGTAAAGAATGTGATTAAAGGCTCTTTTCCTATGTCAAAAGTTTTAGTTTTCGAGGGTAATAGCTACGTATGTTGAAAAAATGAAGATATTAGACTATTTTATGATTGCAAATTGTAAAGAATGTGATTAAAGGCTCTTTTCCTATTTCAAAAGTTTTAGTTTTTGAGGGTAATAGCTATGTCTGTGGAAAAAATGAAGATATTACACTATTTTATGATTGCAAATGGTAGAGAATGTGATTAAAGGCTCTTTTCCTATTTCAAAAGTTTTAGTTTTCGAGGATAATAACTACGTATGTTGAAAAAATGAAGATATTAGACTATTTTATGATTGCACATGGTAAAGAATGTGATTAAAGGCTATTTTCCTATGTCAAAAGTTTTAGTTTTCAAGGGTAATAGCTACGTATGTTGAAAAAATGAAGATATTAGACTATTTTATGATTGCAAATGGTAAAGAATGTGATTAAAGGCTCTTTTCCTATGTCAAAAGTTTTAGTTTTCGAGGGTAATAGCTATTTCTTTGGAAAAACTGAAGATATTAGACTATTTTATGATTGCACATGGTAAAAAATGTGATTAAAGGCTCTTTTCCTATGTCAAAAGTTTTAGTTTTCGAGGGTAATAGCCTTGTCTGTGGAAAAAATGAAGATATTAGACAATTTTATGATTGCACATGGTAAAGAATGTGATTAAAGGCTCTTTTCCTATGTCAAAAGTTTTAGTTTTCGAGGGTAATAGCTACGTATGTTGAAAAAATGAAGATATTAGACTATTTTATGATTGCAAATGGTAAAGAATGTGATTAAAGGCTCTTTTCCTATTTCAAAAGTTTTAGTTTTCGAGGGTAATAGCTCTGTCTCTGGAAAAAATGAAGATATTAGACTATTTTATGATTGCACATGGTAAAGAATGTGATTAAAGGCTCTTTTCCTATGTCAAAAGTTTTAGTTTTCGAGGGTAATAGCCTTGTCTGTGGAAAAAATGAAGATATTAGACAATTTTATGATTGCACATGGTAAAGAATGTGATTAAAGGCTCTTTTCCTATGTGAAAAGTTTTAGTTTTCGAGGGTAATAGCTTTGTCTGTGGAAAAAATGAAGATATTAGACAAATTTATGATTGCACATGGTAAAGAATGTTATTAAAGGCTCTTTTCCTATTTCAAAAGTTTTAGTTTTCGAGGGTAATAGCTACGTATGTTGAAAAAATGAAGATATTAGACTATTTTATGATTGCACATGGTAAAGAATGTGATTAAAGGCTCTTTTCCTATGTCAAAAGTTTTAGTTTTCGAGGGTAATAGCTACGTCTGTTGAAAAAATGAAGATATTAGACTATTTTATGATTGCAAATGGTAAAGAATGTGATTTAAAGGCTCTTTTCCTATGTCAAAAGTTTTAGTTTTCGAGGGTAATAGCTTTGTATGTGGAAAAAAATGAAGATATTAGACAATTTTATGGTTGCATATGGTAAAGAATGTGATTAAAGGCTCTTTTCCTATTTCAAAAGTTTTAGTTTTCGAAGGTAATAGCTACGTATGTTGAAACAATGAAGATATTAGACTATTTTATGATTGCATATGGTAAAGAATGTGATTAAAGGCTCTTTTCCTATTTCAAAAGTTTTAGTTTTTGAGGGTAATAGCTACGTATGTTGAAAAAAATGAAGATATTAGACTATTTTATGATTGCAAATGGTAAAGAATGTGATTAAAGGCTCTTTTCCTATGTCAAAAGTTTTAGTTTTCGAGGGTAATAGCTTTGTATGTGGAAAAAATGAAGATATTAGACAATTTTATGGTTGCATATGGTAAAGAATGTGATTAAAGGCTCTTTTCCTATTTCAAAAGTTTTAGTTTTCGAGGGTAATAGCTACGTATTTTGAAAAAACAAAGATATTAGACTATTTTATGATTGCCATTGGTAAAGAATGTGATTAAAGGCTCTTTTCCTATGTCAAAAGTTTTAGTTTTCGAGGGTAATAGCTTTGTATGTGGAAAAAATGAAGATATTAGACAATTTTATGGTTGCATATGGTAAAGAATGTGATTAAAGGCTCTTTTCCTATTTCAAAAGTTTTAGTTTTCGAAGGTAATAGCTACGTATGTTGAAACAATGAAGATATTAGACTATTTTATGATTGCATATGGTAAAGAATGTGATTAAAGGCTCTTTTCCTATTTCAAAAGTTTTAGTTTTTGAGGGTAATAGCTACGTATGTTGAAAAAATGAAGATATTAGACTATTTTATGATTGCAAATGGTAAAGAATGTGATTAAAGGCTCTTTTCCTATGTCAAAAGTTTTAGTTTTCGAGGGTAATAGCTTTGTATGTGGAAAAAATGAAGATATTAGACAATTTTATGGTTGCATATGGTAAAGAATGTGATTAAAGGCTCTTTTCCTATTTAAAAAGTTTTAGTTTTCGAGGGTAATAGCTACGTATTTTGAAAAAAACAAAGATATTAGACTATTTTATGATTGCCATTGGTAAAGAATGTGATTAAAGGCTCTTTTCCTATGTCAAAAGTTTTAGTTTTCGAGGGTAATAGCTACGTCTGTTGAAAAAATGAAGATATTAGACTATTTTATGATTGCAAATGGTAAAGAATGTGATTAAAGGCTCTCTTCCTATGTCAAAAGTTTTAGTTTTCGAGGGTAATAGCTTTGTATGTGGAAAAAATGAAGATATTAGACAATTTTATGGT
>NW_027068184.1:0-5584 GCF_032884065.1 Artemia franciscana
AGGGTTTTCCCACATTAAATTCTCTACCCAGCCAAGTGTTGTGGCTACCACAGAATATCCATGGCATCCCCGTGTCAGGTATCACCCCCAAAATACATGCCTATGAAAAAAAAAAAACAAAAAAAAAAACAGCAAATGTAAAACAATCAAGTAACACCAAAACAAGCTTATCTTGTTAATTTCCCTCTTTTTAGCAACAATAGGTAAACTAAATAGGATAAATTTTACCAAATCACAAATATTAACACATTGCAAAAAACCTGAATGAACTAAATAATTAAAGAATTAGAATAAACAATTAGAATAAACAATAGAATTATAATATGGATCATTTTGATGGGCTTCTTCTTAAGGAGCACAGGAAAGTTAATTGGAGACCACGGAATCAAATGGGGAGGAAAAACGCTCATTGACTTAGATTATGCTGATGATTTAAGTATATTAGATGAAAGTGTGAGCAAAATGAATGAATTTTTAGAGGTTTTGCGAGTTCAGGGTTCTAGAATAGGCTTGAAAATTGATGTTAAAAACACGAAGTCACTAAGGCTAGGTGACGTTGGACAATGAAAAGGTGAAAAGGTGACGTTGGATAACGAAAAAATTGATCAGTTGGTGGCTTCACTTACCTTGGCAGTATTGTTAGTAAAGGCAGTGGGAGCATTGAAGATGTTAAAAGTAGAATAGATAAGGCTCATGGAGTTTTTTCACAGTTAAAATATTTGTAAGAATAGGAAGATAAGTCTGCAAACCAACGAAAATTTACTAGATGTTTTCCAGAGAAATTGCCTACGGATTGTTCTGGGTACCCGGCTGACTGACCGTGTTCCAAACAGTAGGCTGTACGAAAAACGTGGTTTACTCCCGCTTTCTAGGGCTATAATGAAAGAAAGGTTGAGATGGCTAGGCCTGGCTCTGCGGGTGAAGGATGACAGATTGCCGAAGATTGTCTTTTTTGGCCAACTGTCTGGGGCTACACGGAAAGCAGGTCGTCCTCGTATAAGTTGGGAGGATGTCATAAATAAAGATTTAAAGGAAATAGGAACCTCTTTGGAGGGTGTAAAGAGGAAGGCATTGAATAGATTAGGCTGGAGGAGGAGTGTGCGTAGCTGTGTTGGCCTCAGGCGGCTTGGTACTGCAGAGATTTATTAGTAGTGATAGTAGTAGTTGAGTGCTAGGTGATCCAGAAATTCCTGATTTCCTATCTTGAGAGACTACGATCCTGTTTTTACTCCAACATTCATATTTTAGTCTTGAACCTCCTTCAAGTCCTTCAAGCATATCCAGTTTATCCTTTCGAAAACCAGGATAACTCAAATTAACAGGAACATTTTTCACAATGACTCTGCACGTAGGTTTATTATCAACAAAAAAGGGAAGAGTTGAGGAAGGGAGTGGGGAAAATGACCAGTTTTGAAACTTTTCTGACAATGCGTGCAATTCATTAAAATAAGTGTCGAACTTGCAACTAAGCATGGAATAAACCAAATCAGGGATTATCAGGAAATCATTTACGTTCCGTATCGCGAACTCTGGTACAATTGTGTCTCCAGCGTCACAGCTTTCAAACCCTACGATAATGTTGAAAATGCCATTTTGTAGGGCGTTGTTGTCGACTCGCCAGCGTGTTTCTTCCCTCGGGAATGATTTCTGGAGGACAAGCTTTCTCGCATCAAGCACATCGGTAGCTAGAACAAAAAAAAAATCCAAAGCATGGTTTTTACTTGAATCATGAACGACCCCTTATTCGAAATATTCTTTTACGAACTTCAACACTGGATTATAAACAAGAGCCAAGAGCTCATATTGCATGAGCTCTAGCAAAATTCTAAGAATCAATAGATTGATTTAAAAGGAAAGTCAGAGCCTTAATGCCAGTCGGGATTTAAAATAAAAGCTCAGAGTCATGAGGTCCTTCTAAACATCAAAATTCATTAAGATCCAATCACCCAGTCGTAAGTTATAAATATCTCATCTTTTCCAATTTTTCCTCCCCATTCAACACCCCAGATTGTCGAATCGGGGAAAACGACTTTATCAATTCAATTTGTGCATCTCCTTAACACGCCTGCCAATCTTCATCGTCCTAGCACGTCCAGAAGCACCAAACTCACCAAATCACTGAACCCAACCACCTAACCCCCCAAAGAGAGTGTATCCAGTACAGTTACGTCAATAACGTATCTACGACATTTGTTTATTCTACCCACCAAGCTTCGTCCCAATTTCTCCACTCTAAGAGTTTTCTAAGATTTCCAGTGTCCCCCTCCAATTCCCCTCAATGCCACCAGATCTGGTCGAGGTTTGAAATAAGAGCTCTGAGACATGAGTTCCTTTTAATATCAAATTTCATTAAGATCCAGTCACCCGTTCTTAAGCTAAAAATACCTCAATTTTTCAAATTTTCCCAAATTAATACCCCCCAACTCCCTCCAAAGAGAACGGATCCGTTCCAATTATGTCAATCACAGGTCTATAGCTTGTGTCAATTTTTCCCATCAAGCTTCATCCTGATCTCTCCACTCTAAGCGTTTTCCGAGATTTCCGGTTTCCAATATTTCTTTTTCCTCCCTCCAACCCCCTATGTCCCCAGATCAGATTTGAATCGAAAATAAGACATCTGAGGAATAAGATCCTTATATATATATATATAAAGTTTCATTAAGATCCGATCACCCATTCGCAAAATAAAGATACCTCAATTTTCACGTATTCCAAGAATTCCGGTTTACCCCTCCAACTCACCTCAATGACACAGGATCTGGTTGGGATTTAAAATGAGAGCTCTAAAGCACAAGATCCTTCTAAATATCAAATTTCATTAAGATCTGATTACCGGTTCGTAAGTTACCTCATTTTTCTATTTTTTCTGTATTTCTCCCCCCTTCAACTCTACCAAAGAGGGCAGATCCAGTCTGGTTATGTCAGTCACGTATATTGGACTTGTGCTTATTCTTCTCACCAAGTTCCATCCTGATCTCTTCATTTTAAGCGTTTTCCGAGATTTCAAGATCCCCCTCCAATGACACTGGATCCGGTCGGGATTTAAAATTAAAGATCTGAGTTGCAAGGTCCTACTAAATACGAAATTTAATTAAGATCCGATCACTCCTTCGTAAGTTAAAAATACCTAATTTTTTCTAATTTTCAGAATTAACCCCCCCCCCCCCCCAACCACCCAAAGAGAGCTGATCCATTCCGGTTATGTCAATCACGTATCTAGGACCTGTGATTATTTTTCCCACCAAGTTTCATCCCGATACCTCCACTCTAAGCGTTTTCCAAGATTTTAGTCCCCCCCCCCAATGTCACCAGACCCGGTCCGGATTTAAAATAAGAGCTCTGAGACACGATATCCTTCAAACATCAAATTTCAATAAGATTCGATCACTCCTTCGTAAGTTCAAAATACCTCATTTTTTCTAATTTTTACGATTTAATCCCCCCCTTCCCCTCCAAATGGTAGAATCGGGAAAACGACCATTTCTAATTTAATGTGGTCTGGTTCCTGATACGCCTACCAAATTTCATCGTCCTAGCTTACCTGGAAGTGCCTAAAGTAGCAAAACCTGGACAGACAGATCGACGAACAGAATTTGCGATCGCTATATGTCACTTGGTTGATACCAAGTGCCATAAAAACATCATCTTTCATCCAAAATTCCAAGATCTACCATTATCACTTACAGTAGTATAGCCCATAAACCATCATTCCACATTTCAATTATGAACCAATTCGCTTAAATTATGCAAGACCGTAAATCATAGGTCTTAGGAGTCCTGCGGTGGCGCACTGATATCGACCTTAGCTTGGTAATACCGGACCCAGAAATCGAACCCACCTGTAACACCACCCTACAGGACCGACACAGGGACCTTAGTAGTCATGAGGTGTCGTCAATCTGACTACTTACTTGTAAGCCGTAGGAGTGCCAATACTTGTTTATCTTTCAGTCCAATTCAATAACATAAATAGGTCTAGTCACTTTCTGTAGTTTAAATTCAGTCAACTTTTAATCTGCAATTTTCATCATATATATTATTCACTTTAGATATTTGGTTATTGACTACTGAAAAATAACTGAATTTTTGATCTTACTTATTTAAAAAATTAAAAAAAAACATATTTTATAAGAATTTTTCGCAAATGCTCCTGCGTAAATTAAAATGTAATAGCATTACAGCCATAACTATCTGCCCTTTAGTAAGCTTGAACAAAAGGAAGGAAAAAACACTGGTATTTAGAGGCTATTGGAGGCTCCAGCTCAGATATTTAAAATTTCCAACATAGCAACATCTTACGAATAATAAACGTCAAATGTCAATAAAATCAAAATGTCAAACGTCAAACGTCAATGTCAACGACCGACCAAGTACTCGCTGATTTCTTATTTTGGACTTCTATATTGCATTATTTATTTTTACTCATGACCCTGTGCATCAAACGAGAAAGTAAGCTTTGTCATATCACGGAGAGCCACTGAAGAAAATCGACTCCACTAAGAATGTAACAGCTTGTTGGTGATATAACAATTTTCATAAATGCTTGTGGCACACATTTTTTTTTCAGAAAAAGAAAACTACCAAATCAATGTCGATAAACGTCAATGCCACACGTCAAAATGTCAAACGTCAATGTCAACGACCGACCGTTTACTCGCTCATTTCTTATTTTGGACTTCTATATTGCATTATTTATTTTTACTAATGACCTTGACTTTTTTTTCGCTGTAGTGTAGACATTTAAGCAGTGCTCCCTAGCTTTACATGCACTGATTTGACCTCATTGGTTTGGATGTATATTGCAGTGGTACTAAAATAAGCAAATCATTTTTTTCACAAATGCTCCTGCGTAAATAAAAATATAATACCATTATAGCCACAACCATCTGCCCTTCAGTACGCTTGAAAAAAAGGAAGGAGAAAACACTTATATTTTGAGGCTATCCAACTCAGATGTTTCAAATTTCAAATATAGCAACATTTTACACCTAAGAATAGTCAAAATAGAGAAATTTGAGGGGGAAAACTCTTTGGCGCATTTTTTTGAAAAAAGTTCCGCATGCATTTACCTTTAAGAAAACAAAGAGGCGAATGGAACAGACCAGTTTAGGATATTTTAAATCATCTATTTAAAAAATGGAATAACATATTTTATAAGATTTTTCACACGGGTTTCTATGCAAAATAAGAAATAATAGCTTCTTGCTCGTTACCATCTGCCCTTCGCAGTGGATGTTCTGGCCTCTCTTGTATCCAGGGAAAGTTTAATTAGCCCCCCCCCCTTGTCTCATAGAAGTCTTCAGGCGAAATCTTAACAAAATTCTGATTTATCAACAAAATGTGAATACAAAATATCACAAAAAACATTGTCATTAATTAAATTCAATCTACTTCCTTTTATTTTCAAGGAATGGTGATGAATATATGAAAAAAAAAAGAAAATTTCGTATTTAGTTTGCTTTTACTTACTGCTAACTTTGCCTTCTACTTTATTTTTAATAAAAACAAAAGGAAAAGTTACAAAATGGTTATAAACGTTCGATTATTTATTTGAAATTTTGCACCCCTAAAATTTCTCCACACT
>NW_027068185.1:0-4787 GCF_032884065.1 Artemia franciscana
CGAGGGTAATAGCTACGTATGTTGAAAAAATGAAGATATTAGACTATTTTATGATTGCAAATGGTAAAGAATGTGATTAAAGGCTCTTTTCCTATTTCAAAAGTTTTAGTTTTCGAGGGTAATAGCTACGTATGTTTAAAAAATTAAGGTATTAGACTATCTTATGATTGCAAATGGTAAAGAATGTGATTAAAGGCTCTTTTCCTATTTCAAAAGTTTTAGTTTTCGAGGGTAATGGCTTTGTCTGTGGAAAAAATGAAGATATTAGACAATTTTATGATTGCACATGTAAAGAATGCGATTAAAGGCTCTTTTCCTATGTCAAAAGTTTTAGTTTTCGAGGGTAATAGCTACGTATGTTGAAAAAATGAAGATATTAGACTATTTTATGACTGCACATGGTAAAGAATGTGATTAAAGGCTCTTTTCCTATTTCAAAAAGTTTAGTTTTCGAGGGTAATAGCTATGTATGTTGAAAAAATGAAGATATTAGACTATTTTATGATTGCAAATGGTAAAGAATGTGATTATAGGCTCTTTTCCTATGTCAAAAGTTTTAGTTTTCGAGGGTAATAGCTACGTATGTTGAAAAAATGAAGATATTAGACTATTTTATGATAAGTTTTAGTTTTCGAGGGTAATAGCTACGTATGTTGAAAAAATGAAGATATTAGACTATTTTATGATTGCAAATGGTAAAGAATGTGATTAAAGGCTTTTTTCCTATTTCAAAAGTTTTAGTTTTCGAGGGTAATAGCTACGTATGTTGAAAAAATGAATATATTAGACAATTTTATGATTGCACATGGTAAAGAATGTGATTAAAGGCTCTTTTCCTATTTCAAAAGTTTTAGTTTTCGAGGGTAATAGCTTTGTCTGTGGAAAAAATGAAGATATTAGACTATTTTATGATTGCAAATGGTAAAGAATGTGATTAAAGGCTCTTTTCCTATTTCAAAAGTTTTAGTTTTCGAGGGTAATAGCTACGTATGTTGAAAAAATGAAGATATTAGACTATTTTATGATTGCAAATGGCAAAGAATGTGATTAAAGGCTCTTTTCCTATATCAAAAGTTTTAGTTTTCGAGGGTAATAGCTACGTAAGTTGAAAAAATGAAGATATTAGACTATTTTATGATTGCAAATGGTAAAGAATGTGATTAAAGGCTCTTTTCCTATTTCAAAAGTTTTAGTTTTCGAGGGTAATAGCTACGTATGTTGAAAAAATGAAGATATTAGACTATTTTATGATTGCAAATGGTAAAGAATGTGATTAAAGGCTCTTTTCCTATTTCAAAAGTTTTAGTTTTCGAGGGTAATAGCTTTGTCTGTGAAAAAAAAGAAGATATTAGACAATTTTATGATTGAACATGGTAAAGAATGTGATTAAAGGCTCTTTTCCTATTTCAAAAGTATTTGTTTTCGAGGGTAATAGCTACGTATGTTGAAAAAATGAAGATTTTAGACTATTTTATGATTGCAAATGGTAAAAAATGTGATTAAAGGCTCTTTTCCTATTTCAAAAGTTTTAGTTTTCGAGGGTAATAGCTATGTCTGTGGAAAAAATGAAGATATTTGACTATTTTATGATTGCACATGGTAAAGAATGTGGTTAAAGGCTCTTTTCCTATTTCAAAAGTTTAAGTTTTCGAGGGTAATAGCTACGTATGTTGAAAAAATGAAGATATTAGACTATTTTATGATTGCAAATGGCAAAAGGCTCTTTTCCTATTTCAAAAGTTTTAGTTTTCGAGGGTAATAGCTATGTATGTTGAAAAAATGAAGATATTAGACTATTTTATGATTGCACATGGTAAAGAATGTGATTAAAGGCTCTTTTCCTATTTCAAAAGTTTTAGTTTTCGAGGTTAATAGCTACGTATGTTGAAAAAATGAAGATATTAGACTATTTTATGATTGCAAATGGTAAAGAATGTGATTAAAGGCTCTTTTCCTATTTAAAAAGTTTTAGTTTTCGGTGGTAAGAGCTACGTATGTTGAAAAACTGAAGATATTAGACTATTTATGATTGCAAATGGTAAAGAATGGGATTAAAGGCTCTTTTCCTATTTCAAAAGTTTTAGTTTCCGAGGGTAATAGCTACGTATGTTGAAAAAATGAAGATATTAGACTATTTTATGATTGCAAATGGTAAAGAATGTGATTAAAGGCTCTTTTCCTATTTCAAAAGTTTTAGTTTTCGAGGGTAATAGCTACGTATGTTGAAAAAATGAAGGTATTAGACTATTTTATGATTGCACATGGTAAAGAATGTGATTAAAGGCTCTTTTCCTATTTCAAAAGTTTTAGTTTTCGAGGGTAATAGCTTTGTCTGTGTAAAAAATGAAGATATTAGACTATTTTATGATTGGAAATGGTAAAGAATGTGATTAAAGGCTCTTTTCCTATTTCAAAAGTTTTAGTTTTCGAGGGTAATAGCTACGTATGTTGAAAAAATGAAGATATTAGACTATTTTATGATTGCAAATCGTAAAGAATGTGATTAAAGGCTCTTTTCCTATGTCAAAAGTTTTAGTTTTCGAGGGTAATAGCCACGTATGTTGAAAAAATGAAGATATTAGACTATTTTATGATTGCAAATGGTAAAGAATGTGATTAAAGGCTCTTTTCCTATTTCAAAATTTTTAGTTTTCGAGGGTAATAGCTACGTATGTTGAAAAAATGAAGATATTAGACTATTTTAAGACTGGACATGGTAAAGAATGTGATTAAAGGCTCTTTTCCTATGTCAAAAGTTTTAGTTTTCGAGGGTAATAGCTTTGTCTGTGAAAAAAATGAAGATATTAGACAATTTTATGATTGCACATGGTAAAGAATGTGATTAAAGGCTCTTTTCCTATTTCAAAAGTTTTTGTTTTCGAGGGTAATAGCTACGTATGTTGAAAAAATGAAGATATTAGACTATTTTATGATTGCAAATGGTAAAGAATGTGATTAAAGGCTCTTTACCTATGTCAAAAGTTTTATTTTTCGAGGGTAATAGCTTTGTCTGTGGAACAAATGAAGATATTAGACAATTTTATGAATGCACATGGTAAAGAATGTGATTAAAGGCTCTTTTCCTATTTCAAAAGTTTTAGTTTTTGAGGGTAATAGCTACGTATGTTGAAAAAATGAAGATATTAGACAATTTTATGATTGCACATGGTAAAGAATGTGATTAAAGGCTCTATTCCTATGTCAAAAGTTTTAGTTTTCGAGGGTAATAGCTAAGTATGTTGAAAAAATGAAGATATTAGACTATTTTATGATTGCAAATGGTAAAGAATGTGATTAAAGGCTCTTTTCCTATTTCAAAAGTTTTAGTTTTCGAGGGTAATGGCTTTGTCTGTGGAAAAAATGAAGATATTAGACAATTTTATGATTGCACATGTAAAGAATGCGATTAAAGGCTCTTTTCCTATGACAAAAGTTTTAGTTTTCGAGGGTAATAGCTACGTATGTTGAAAAAATGAAGATATTAGACTATTTTATGACTGCACATGGTAAAGAATGTGATTAAAGGCTCTTTTCCTATTTCAAAACTTTTAGTTTTTGAGGGTAATAGCTACGTATGTTGAAAAAATGAAGATATTAGACAATTTTATGATTGCACATGGTAAAGAATGTGATTAAAGGCTCTATTCCTATGTCAAAAGTTTTAGTTTTCGAGGGTAATAGCTAAGTATGTTGAAAAAATGAAGATATTAGACTATTTTATGATTGCAAATGGTAAAGAATGTGATTAAAGGCTCTTTTCCTATTTCAAAAGTTTTAGTTTTCGAGGGTAATGGCTTTGTCTGTGGAAAAAATGAAGCTATTAGACAATTTTATGATTGCACATGTAAAAAATGCGATTAAAGGCTCTTTTCCTATGACAAAAGTTTTAGTTTTCGAGGGTAATAGCTACGTATGTTGAAAAAATGAAGATATTAGACTATTTTATGACTGCACATGGTAAAGAATGTGATTAAAGGCTCTTTTCCTATTTCAAAAAGTTTAGTTTTCGAGGGTAATAGCTACGTATGTTGAAAAAATGAGATATTAGACTATTTTATGATTGCAAATGGTAAAGAATGTGATTAAAGGCTCTTTTCCTATTTCAAAAGTTTTAGTTTTCGAGGGTAATAGCTACGTATGTTGAAAAAATGAAGATATTAGACTATTTTATGATTGCAAATGGTAAAGAATGTGATTAAAGGCTCTTTTCCTATTTCAAATTTTTAGTTTTCGAGGGTAATAGCTACGTATGTTGAAAAAATGAAGATATTAGACTATTTTAAGACTGCACATGGTAAAGAATGTGATTAAAGGCTCTTTTCCTATGTCAAAAGTTTTAGTTTTCGAGGGTAATAGCTTTGTCTGTGAAAAAAAATGAAGATATTAGTTAATTTTATGATTGCATATGGTAAAGAATGTGATTAAAGGCTCTTTTCCTATTTCAAAAGTTTTTGTTTTCGAGGGTAATAGCTACGTATGTTGAAAAAATGAAGATATTAGACTATTTTATGATTGCAAATGGTAAAGAATGTGATTAAACGCTCTTTTCCTATTTCAAAAGTTTTAGTTTCGAGGGTAATAGCTATGTCTGTGGAAAAAATGAATATATTTGACTATTTTATGATTGCACATGGTAAAGAATGTGGTTATAGGCTCTTTTCCTATTTCAAAAGTTTAAGTTTTCGAGGGTAATAGCTACGTATGTTGAAAAAATGAAGATATTAGACTATTTTATGATTGCAAATGGTAAAGAATGTGATTAAAGGCTCTTTTCCTATTTCAAAAGT
>NW_027068186.1:0-5571 GCF_032884065.1 Artemia franciscana
TAATATGTCGTTTCTGTTTTTTGTCCTTAATAATATGGACTAGGGTTTTTAACTGTAGTGTATGGGCAAATTGCGCTTCTTTTCGGGTATTTAAATGTAATTTATATCTTAAAGACTTGGGAATAAGGTTTTCCTTTCTACAGGATACTAGAGTCCGCTTTGCATAAACACTATCCTTTTGTCTCTAACCCGGATGAAGTTAGATCTGGTCTAATAAATATCCTCTATAATAGCCAAAAAAAGTTTAAGCCTCCTACTAAATCCACACCGGAAAATCTGCATGACATAAAAATACTATCTAATCTCCGAAAAGATCCTTCTATTATAATAACTAAAGCAGACAAAAGCAATTCACTTGTTGTCATGAATACAACAGACTATGACAACAAAATTTTTTCGCATTTAAATGACACAATTACATATCAAACAATAACTCATGATCCTACTGATCAGTTCACTAATAATATTATAAATGAATTAAAGCAGCTAAAACAAAATGGTAAAATCACCCCACAACTATACAATAAATTTTTTCCCCGTGGTAGTTTCTGTCCTAAACTCTACGGTTTACCAAAAATACATAAACAGGGTATTCCCTTAAGACCTATTGTGGCTTGTACTAAAGCTCCCGCTGCCAATATTGGAAAATGGCTTTGTGCAGCTTTCAAACCTTTATTGTATTCTCAAAATTCCTATATTCATAACTCGGCAGATTTGATTAAAAAACTTAGCAACACAAGTATTTCAGAAAACACAATAGTTAGTAGTTTCGACATTGTTTCCATGTACACAAATATAGATGTAACTATTTCAGAGGAATTATTAAAAAACAAAATAGTAGAAAATTACCACTTGATCGAGACTTCAGCGACAGGAATTGATTGTGAAGTTTTAATGACTCTTGTTAAAATTTGTAATAAGTTTTCTATGTATTTTCAATTTCGCGATTCTTTTTATCAGCAAAAAAATGGATTACCCATGGGGGCACCTTTATCCGGGCTACTAGCAAATATTTACGTCGAGAATCTTGAGAATTGGGCATTGAATTCTTATTTTCTAAAACATGTCTATTGGGGTCGTTATATGGATGACGTAATTTCACTTTGGAATTATGGGGAAGCTGAACTTCGGGGCTTCTTAGATCATCTTAACACTTATGACCGAAATTTGCAGTTCACCCTTGAAGTTGAAATTGAAAATAAACTACCGTTTTTAGATGTATTAATTATTCGTAAAGCTGATGAACTGGATTTTACTATATATCGAAAGCCAACACAAAACAATAGATATCTTCACTTTAATTCAAATCACCCCCCACAAGTTAAAAGAGCAGTTGTAATTTCCCACATTGATCGTGCCCTAAATATTTGCTCCCATTCATATATAAATGCAGAAATAAATTTTATCAGAGATATTCTTTTTGGTAATGGATACCCCATTCCTTTTGTAAATAAAATAATTAGCCGTAGAATAAAAAGACATTCTTGTAAAATCGAAGAAGATACTTCACAATGTGAGGCTATTGATAAGCCCTCAAATATTGTCTATCTTCCGTATATCCCAAAGATTACAACAAAATTAAAAAATATTTGCACAAAAAATAATCTGTACGTAGTTTTTACTAATAATTTTAAAATCATCAATTTCTTAAATTCGGGTAAAGATAAGACCCCAGTTACTCGCCAAAGAGGGGTCTATCAAATACCCTGTGATTGCGGAAAATACTATGTCGGCAGGACCCATCAGAATCTAGACAAAAGGTTACATCAGCATAAAAATGACATAGACAAGGCCTTAATTTCAAATGGTTCCAACAATTCCTTTGATTCTGCTCTAGGTTGGCATATTTTTAATAATCCGTCCCACATGATACTTTTTGAAAACTCTTCACTCATTAGTAATGATTTGGGAATAAAACAGGTGGTTCGACAATCAATTGAAATTAATCTCAAAATCAATAAAAATATTTCTTTGAACAGGGACTTGGGGGAATACTCACTAAATTCTTTATACTCAAATTTAATTAAAAATGATCTAACAAAATATTTTACTAAACCAATTTATAATAGTACTGAACCAACTACGAAAAGGCCTTTGAGACAGGCTGCTAAACAAGCAAGATTAGCTTTAAGAAATTGCATCTAATCATTTTATTCTCTTTAGTTTGAATGAGTTTATATTTCTTCATTTCATTCTTTTCGCCAGTCCTGGTTGAACTTCGCTGAAGTAAGGATGCTAGGGCTATATTTTAAAAAAAAAATTGTTTTAATAAGTATTTTTATATTCAGTTTTAATTCTCACAATTTGATGTAAGTTCTTTTATATATATATATAGTATTGTATTGTGCTGAAGACGGCCCTTGGACATAGGGCCGAAATATCTACATAAATAATTTCCATTGTCTTGAAAAAACTTTCCCTATTTTTTCTACGTTGTATTTGTTTGTTATGGAAAGGCAGTGTGGTCTTCGTCGCTATTTTCGTCTAGCTTATGGGGAGCAGTTGACCTATGATATCTTTTATTTTATTAGTCTAGGTAAAAAACATGCTAATATTATCAATCAACAAAAATTTTTAGAATCCTGTAGAAAGGAAAACCTTATTCCCAAGTCTTTAAGATATAAATTACATTTAAATACCCGAAAAGAAGCGCAATTTGCCCATACACTACAGTTAAAAACCCTAGTCCATATTATTAAGGACAAAAAACAGAAACGACATATTATTTCTTCAGAGAGAAAATCGTTGGAAACTTTTTTGCTGGAAAACCTGTCCACCGTTGATTTTGCTCAAGTTGTTAGATTAGAAAGGAATTTGTTTAGCCACGATTTTCGCTTGTCCAAGGAACGCCTCTATAAAAAATTAGAGGGCTTACGAAATGAATCTTCGATGAGAAACCGTATTTATTCTCCAAGATTCACTCCTGGGCCTGCTATCGTTAACCTCTCTTCTAAAACATTGGAACCCCAGGAAATCGAAACACTAGAAAAAGGTCCAAAATTTTCTTTTCTACCGAAACAGGTTCCTGTGGCAGATATAGTTTCCTCTCTAGAGTCCGCTTTGCATAAACACTATCCTTCTGTCTCTAACCCGGATGAAGTTAGATCTGGTCTAATAAATATCCTCTATAATAGCCAAAAAAAGTTTAAGCCTCCTACTAATTCCACACCGGAAAATCTGCATGACATAAAAATACTATCTAATCTCCGAAAAGATCCTTCTATTATAATAACTAAAGCAGACAAAAGCAATTCACTTGTTGTCATGAATACAACAGACTATGACAACAAAATTTTTTCGCATTTAAATGACACAATTACATATCAAACAATAACTCATGATCCTACTGATCAGTTCACTAATAATATTATAAATGAATTAAAGCAGCTAAAACAAAATGGTAAAATCACCCCACAACTATACAATAAATTTTTTCCCCGTGGTAGTTTCTGTCCTAAACTCTACGGTTTACCAAAAATACATAAACAGGGTATTCCCTTAAGACCTATTGTGGCTTGTACTAAAGCTCCCGCTGCCAATATTGGAAAATGGCTTTGTGCAGCTTTCAAACCTTTATTGTATTCTCAAAATTCCTATATTCATAAACTCGGCAGATTTGATTAAAAAACTTAGCAACACAAGTATTTCAGAAAACACAATAGTTAGTAGTTTCGACATTGTTTCCATGTACACAAATATAGATGTAACTATTTCAGAGGAATTATTAAAAAACAAAATAGAAGAAAATTACCACTTGATCTAGACTTCAGCGACAGGAATTGATTGTGAAGTTTTAATGACTCTTGTTAAAATTTGTAATAAGTTTTCTATGTATTTTCAATTTCGCGATTCTTTTTATCAGCAAAAAAATGGATTACCCATGGGGGCACCTTTATCCGGGCTACTAGCAAATATTTACGTCGAGAATCTTGAGAATTGGGCATTGAATTCTTATTTTCTAAAACATGTCTATTGGGGGTCGTTATATGGATGACGTAATTTCACTTTGGAATTATGGGGAAGCTGAACTTCGGGGCTTCTTAGATCATCTTAACACTTATGACCGAAATTTGCAGTTCACCCTTGAAGTTGAAATTGAAAATAAACTACCGTTTTTAGATGTATTAATTATTCGTAAAGCTGATGAACTGGATTTTACTATATATTGAAAGCCAACACAAAACAATAGATATCTTCACTTTAATTCAAATCACCCCCCACAAGTTAAAAGAGCAGTTGTAATTTCCCTCATTGATCGTGCCCTAAATATTTGCTCCCATTCATATATAAATGCAGAAATAAATTTTATCAGAGATATTTTTTTTGGTAATGGATACCCCATTCCTTTTGTAAATAAAATAATTAGCCGTAGAAAAAAAAAGACATTCTTGTAAAATCGAAGAAGATACTTCACAATGTGAGGCTATTGATAAGCCCTCAATATTGTCTATCTTCCGTATATCCCAAAGATTACAACGCAATTAAAAAATATTTGCACAAAAAAATAATCTGTACCTAGTTTTTACTAATAATTTTAAAATCATCAATTTCTTAAATTCGGGTAAAGATAAGACCCCAGTTACTCGCCAAAGAGGGGTCTATCAAATACCCTGTGATTGCGGAAAATACTATGTCGGCAGGGACCCATCAGAATCTAGACAACAGGTTACATCAGCATAAAAATGACATAGACAAGGCCTTAATTTCAAATGGTTCCAACAATTCCTTTGATTCTGCTCTAGGTTGGCATATTTTTAATAATCCGTCCCACATGATACTTTTTGAAAACTCTTCACTCATTAGTAATGATTTGGGAATAAAACAGGTGGTTCGAGAATCAATTGAAATTAATCTCAAAATCAATAAAAATATTTCTTTGAACAGGGACTTGGGGGAATACTCACTAAATTCTTTATACTCAAATTTAATTAAAGATGATCTAACAAAATATTTTACTAAACCAATTTATAATAGTACTGAACCAACTACGAAAAGGCCTTTGAGACAGGCTGCTAAACAAGCAAGATTAGCTTTAAGAAATTGCATCTAATCATTTTATTCTCTTTAGTTTGAATGAGTTTATATTTCTTCATTTCATTCTTTTCGCCAGTCCTGGTTGAACTTCGCTGAAGTAAGGATGCTAGGGCTATATTTTTAAAAAAAATTGTTTTAATAAGTGTTTTTATATTCAGTTTTAATTCTCACAATTTGATGTAATTTCCTTTATATATATATATATATAGTATTGTATTGTGCTGAAGACGGCCCTTGGACATAGGGCCGAAATATCTACATAAATAATTTCCATTGTCTTGAAAAAACTTTCCCTATTGTTTCTACGTTGTATTTGTTTGATATACCTTTCGATAAATCTGTGTTTGTTTTATCAAAAAAACTTGATGTGTATAAAAGTGAAATGGAAGAATTGTCTGCAGGGATTGAGATAGAAACTATATTAAATCTAATTAAAATTACTAGCAGGTATACTAATTATTTCAAATTTAGAGACAATTTTTACCATCAAGTTAGAGGATTAGCAATGGGAGGACCCTTAAGTCCACTGTTGGCTAA
>NW_027068187.1:0-5568 GCF_032884065.1 Artemia franciscana
AAAACTTTTGACATAGGAAAAGAGCCTTTAATCACATTCTTTACCATGCGCAATCATAAAATTGTCTAATATCTTCATTTTTTCAACATACGTATTTATTACCCTCAAAAACTAAAACTTTTGACATAGGAAAAGAGCCTTTAATCACATTCTTTACCATTTGCAATCATAAAATAGTCTAATATCTTCATTTTTTCAACATACGTAGCTATTACCCTCGAAAACTAAAACTTTTGACATGGGAAAAGAGCCTTTAATCACATTCTTTACCAATTGCAATCATAAAATAGTCTAATATCTTCATTTTTTCAACATACGTAGCTATTACCATCGAAAACTAAAACTTTTGACATAGGAAAAGAGCCTTTAATCACATTCTTTACAATTTGCAATCATAAAATAGTCGAATATCTTCATTTTTTCAACATACGTAGCTATTAACCTCGAAAACTAAAACTTTTGACATAGGAAAAGAGCCTTTAATCACATTCTTTACCATTTGCAATCATAAAATAGTCTGATATATTCATTTTTTCAACATAGGTAGCTATTACCCTCGAAAACTAAAACTTTTGACATAGAAAAAGAGCCTTTAATCACATTCTTTACCATGTGCAATCATAAAAAGTCTAATATCTTCATTTTTTCCACAGACATAGCTATTACCCTCGAAAACTAAAACTTTTGAAATAGGAAAAGAGCCTTTAATCACATTCTTTACCATTTGCAATCATAAAATTGTCTAATATCTTCATTTTTTTAACATACGTAGCTATTACCCTCGAAAACTAAAACTTTTGAAATAGGAAAAGAGCCTTTAATCACATTCCTTACCATTTGCAATCATATAATAGTCTATTATCTTCATTTTTTTTCAACATACCTAGCTATTACCCTCGAAAACTAAAACTTTTGAAAAAGGAAAAGAGCCTTTAATCATATTCTTTACCAAGTGCAATCATAAAATAGTCTAATATCTTCATTTTTTCAACATACATAGCTATTACCCTCGAAAACTAAAACTTTTGACATAGGAAAAGAGCCTTTAATCAAATTCTTTACCATTTGCAATCATAAAATTGTCTAATATCTTCATTTTTTTAACATACGTAGCTATTACCCTCGAAAACTAAAACTTTTGAAATAGGAAAAGAGCCTTTAATCACATTCTTTACCATTTGCAATCATATAATAGTCTATTATCTTCATTTTTTCAATAGACCTAGCTATTACCCTCGAAAACTAAACTTTTTGAAATTGGAAAAGAGCCTTTAATCACATTCTTTACCATGTGCAATCATAAAATAGTCTAATATCCTCATTTTTTTCAACATACCTAGCTATTACCCTCGAAAACTAAAACTTTTGAAATAGGAAAAGAGCCTTTAATCACATTCTTTACAATTTGCAATCATAAAATAGTCTAATATCTTCATTTTTTCAACATACGTAGCTATTACCCTCGAAAACTAAAACTTTTGACATAGGAAAAGAGCCTTTAATCACATTCTTTACCATGCGCAATCATAAAATTGTCTAATATCTTCATTTTTTCAACATACGTATTTATTACCCTCAAAAACTAAAACTTTTGACATAGGAAAAGAGCCTTTAATCACATTCTTTACCATTTGCAATCATAAAATAGTCTAATATCTTCATTTTTTCAACATACGTAGCTATTACCCTCGAAAACTAAAACTTTTGACATGGGAAAAGAGCCTTTAATCACATTCTTTACCATTTGCAATCATAAAATAGTCTAATATCTTCATTTTTTCAACATACGTAGCTATTACCATCGAAAACTAAAACTTTTGACATAGGAAAAGAGCTTTTAATCACATTCTTTACAATTTGCAATCATAAAATAGTCGAATATCTTCATTTTTTCAACATACGTAGCTATTAACCTCGAAAACTAAAACTTTTGACATAGGAAAAGAGCCTTTAATCACATTCTTTACCATTTGCAATCATAAAATAGTCTGATATATTCATTTTTTCAACATAGGTAGCTATTACCCTCGAAAACTAAAACTTTTGACATAGGAAAAGAGCCTTTAATCACATTCTTTACCATGTGCAATCATAAAAAGTCTAATATCTTCATTTTTTCCACAGACATAGCTATTACCCTCGAAAACTAAAACTTTTGAAATAGGAAAAGAGCCTTTAATCACATTCTTTACCATTTGCAATCATAAAATTGTCTAATATCTTCATTTTTTTAACATACGTAGCTATTACCCTCGAAAACTAAAACTTTTGAAATAGGAAAAGAGCCTTTAATCACATTCCTTACCATTTGCAATCATATAATAGTCTATTATCTTCATTTTTTCAATAGACCTAGCTATTACCCTCGAAAACTAAAACTTTGAAATTGGAAAAGAGCCTTTAATCACATTCTTTACCATGTGCAATCATAAAATAGTCTAATATCTTCATTTTTTTTCAACATACCTAGCTATTACCCTCGAAAACTAAAACTTTTGAAATAGGAAAAGAGCCTTTAATCATATTCTTTACCAAGTGCAATCATAAAATAGTCTAATATCTTCATTTTTTCAACATACATAGCTATTACCCTCGAAAACTAAAACTTTTGACATAGGAAAAGAGCCTTTAATCACATTCTTTACCATGCGCAATCGTAAAATTGTCTAATATCTTCATTTTTTCAACATACGTATTTATTACCCTCAAAAACTAAAACTTTTGACATAGGGAAAGAGCCTTTAATCACATTCTTTACCATTTGCAATCATAAAATAGTCTAATATCTTCATTTTTTCAACATACGTAGCTATTACCCTCGAAAACTAAAACTTTTGACATGGGAAAAGAGCCTTTAATCACATTCTTTACCATTTGCAATCATAAAATAGTCTAATATCTTCATTTTTTCAACATACGTAGCTATTACCATCGAAAACTAAAACTTTTGACATAGGAAAAGAGCCTTTAATCACATTCTTTACAATTTGCAATCATAAAATAGTCTAATATCTTCATTTTTTCAACATACGTAGCTATTAACCTCGAAAACTAAAACTTTTGACATAGGAAAAGAGCCTTTAATCACATTCTTTACCATTTGCAATCATAAAATAGTCTGATATCTTCATTTTTTCAACATAGGTAGCTATTACCCTCGAAAACTAAAACTTTTGACATAGGAAAAGAGCCTTTAATCACATTCTTTACCATGTGCAATCATAAAAAGTCTAATATCTTCATTTTTTCCACAGACATAGCTATTACCCTCGAAAACTAAAACTTTTGAAATAGGAAAAGAGCCTAAAATCACATTCTTTACCATTTGCAATCATAAAATTGTCTAATATCTTCATTTTTTAACATACGTAGCTATTACCCTCGAAAACTAAAACTTTTGAAATAGGAAAAGAGCCTTTAATCACATTCCTTACCATTTGCAATCATATAATAGTCTATTATCTTCATTTTTTCAATAGACCTAGCTATTACCCTCGAAAACTAAAACTTTTGAAATTGGAAAAGAGCCTTTAATCACATTCTTTACCATGTGCAATCATAAAATAGTCTAATATCTTCATTTTTTTTCAACATACCTAGCTCTTACCCTCGAAAACTAAAACTTTTGAAATAGGAAAAGAGCCTTTAATCATATTCTTTACCAAGTGCAATCATAAAATAGTCTAATATCTTCATTTTTTCAACATACATAGCTATTACCCTCGAAAACTAAAACTTTTGACATAGGAAAAGAGCCTTTAATCAAATTCTTTACCATTTGCAATCATAAAATTGTCTAATATCTTCATTTTTTTAACATACGTAGCTATTACCCTCGAAAACTAAAACTTTTGAAATAGGAAAAGAGCCTTTAATCACATTCTTTACCATTTGCAATCATATAATAGTCTATTATCTTCATTTTTTCAATAGACCTAGCTATTACCCTCGAAAACTAAACTTTTTGAAATTGGAAAAGAGCCTTTAATCACATTCTTTACCATGTGCAATAATAAAATAGTCTAATATCTTCATTTTTTCAACATACCTAGCTATTACCCTCGAAAACTAAAACATTTGAAATAGGAAAAGAGCCTTTAATCACATTCTTTACAATTTGCAATCATAAAATAGTCTAATATCTTCATTTTTTCAACATACGTAGCTATTAACCTCGAAAACTAAAACTTTTGAAATAGGAAAAGAGCCTTTAATCACATTCTTTACAATTTGCAATCATAAAATAGTCTAATATCTTCATTTTTTCAACATACGTAGCTATTACCCTCGAAAACTAAAACTTTTGACATAGGAAAAGAGCCTTTAATCACATTCTTTACCATGCGCAATCATAAAATTGTCTAATATCTTCATTTTTTCAACATACGTATTTATTACCCTCAAAAACTAAAACTTTTGACATAGGAAAAGAGCCTTTAATCACATTCTTTACCATTTGCAATCATAAAATAGTCTAATATCTTCATTTTTTCAACATACGTAGCTATTACCCTCGAAAACTAAAACTTTTGACATGGGAAAAGAGCCTTTAATCACATTCTTTACCATTTGCAATCATAAAATAGTCTAATATCTTCATTTTTTCAACATACGTAGCTATTACCATCGAAAACTAAAACTTTTGACATAGGAAAAGAGCTTTTAATCACATTCTTTACAATTTGCAATCATAAAATAGTCGAATATCTTCATTTTTTCAACATACGTAGCTATTAACCTCGAAAACTAAAACTTTTGACATAGGAAAAGAGCCTTTAATCACATTCTTTACCATTTGCAATCATAAAATAGTCTGATATCTTCATTTTTTCAACATAGGTAGCTATTACCCTCGAAAACTAAAACTTTTGACATAGGAAAAGAGCCTTTAATCACATTCTTTACCATGTGCAATCATAAAAAGTCTAATATCTTCATTTTTTCCACAGACATAGCTATTACCCTCGAAAACTAAAACTTTTGAAATAGGAAAAGAGCCTTTAATCACATTCTTTACCATTTGCAATCATAAAATTGTCTAATATCTTCATTTTTTTAACATACGTAGCTATTACCCTCGAAAACTAAAACTTTTGAAATAGGAAAAGAGCCTTTAATCACATTCCTTACCATTTGCAATCATATAATAGTCTATTATCTTCATTTTTTCAATAGACCTAGCTATTACCCTCGAAAACTAAAACTTTGAAATTGGAAAAGAGCCTTTAATCACATTCTTTACCATGTGCAATCATAAAATAGTCTAATATCTTCATTTTTTTTCAACATACCTAGCTATTACCCTCGAAAACTATAACTTTTGAAATAGGAAAAGAGCCTTTAATCATATTCTTTACCAAGTGCAATCATAAAATAGTCTAATATCTTCATTTTTTCAACATACATAGCTATTACCCTCGAAAACTAAAACTTTTGACATAGGAAAAGAGCCTTTAATCACATTCTTTACCATGTGCAATCATAAAAAGTCTAATATCTTCATTTTTTCCACAGACATAGCTATTACCCTCGAAAACTAAAACTTTTGAAATAGGAAAAGAGCCTTTA
>NW_027068188.1:0-5567 GCF_032884065.1 Artemia franciscana
TGGATGTACTCAGTGGAATGGCAAAAACGAGGTTTGCCACACGCACATATACTAATCTGGCTACATAAAAAATTACTTCGAACGAAATTGATGATGTGATTTCCGCTGAAATACCTGATAAAAATGTCGATAAGGGGTTACATGATATTATTGTAAAAAATATGATACATGGACCTTGCGGTGCACTGAACGAAAATTCACCATGCATGGCCAAAGGAAGGTGCACAAAGCAATATCCTCGACTTTTAGTATCAAACACAATTACTGGCAATGATGGTTACCCACAATATAGAAGAAGATCTACTGAAGATGGCGGTAAAACAGCAATAATAAAGAAGCGTAACGGTACCACCATCGAAGTAGATAACCAGTGGGTTGTTCCATATTCCCCATTATTATCAAAAACATTTAATGCACACATAACGTTGAATACTGTAACTCCGTAAAGGCAATCAAATACATATGTAAATACGTCAACAAAGGCAGTGACATGGCAGTATTTGGCTTGCAGCCCGAAATCAAAGATTTCGATGAAATCGTACAATATCAGGCTGGAAGATACATAAGCAGTAATGAAGCTGTTTGGCAAATTCTTTCATTTCCGATACATGAACGTAGTCCAGCTGTTGTTCACTTAGCGGTACATTTACAGAATGGTCAACGTGTTTATTTCACGGAAACCAACGTGCAACAAAGAGTCCTGAATCCACCGGATACAACATTAACAGCTTTTTTTTCGCTTTGCAAAAATGATTCTTTTGCAAAAAACTGCTGTATACTGAAGTGCCTTCGTATTACACGTGGAATACTAAAAATAAAGTATTTGAACGTCGAAAACAGGGTAAGTCAGTCGACGGCCAACCTACCATCTTCAAAGATACCACGACAGGAAGACTCTACACCGTTCACCCCAATCAACATGAATGCTTCTTTCTACGCCTGCTTTTGGTGAATGTACCCGGTCCGACATCCTTTGAGTATTTGAGGACTGTAAATGGTACTATACATGACACTTACCGTAGTGCATGCCAAGCTCTGAATTTATTGGAGAATGACCAACACTGGGATAACTGCATCAATGACGCGTGCGAAACGTCAACCCCAAGTCAAATTCGTGCATTGTTTGGCATCATTTTAACAACTTGCTCTCCATCAGCTCCTACAGAGTTATGGGAAAAATATAAGTCAAAAATGTCCGAAAATATACTCCATCGAAAACAGTTAGAGACGTCAGATAAGACTTTTGATTTTACAACAGAAATTTATAACTACACTTTAGTTGTTATAGAAGATTTGTGCGTACGTATGGCAAACAAACCTCTTCAGGATTTGCGAATGCCTTCACCTAACCGTATCGCTGCTGTTTCGACATGTGTAGAATTGGATCGTGAACAAAGTTACAGTACGAGTGATCTATTGTCGTATGTACAAAATAACATTTCCAAGTTAACGTCGGAACAAAAAGACATTTATGATACGATAATGCATTGTGTCGATAACAACGTTGGAGAAATTTTCTTTTTGGATGCGCCAGGAGGTACTGGTAAAACGTTTGTGATAAAACTGATTCTGGCATCAATTCGATCAAAAAATGATATAGCCTTGGCAATTGCGTCGTCCGGAATAGCCGCAACATTGCTGCCTGGTGGAAGAACTGCTCATTCCGCTTTGAAATTGCCTCTGAACTTGCATTCTACAGAAACTCCCACGTGCAATATTTCCAAATCATCTGGGATGGGTAAAGTATTGGAGCAATACAAACTTATTATTTGGGATGAGTGCACAATGGCACACAAAAAATCGCTCGAGGCTCTGGATCAATGCTTGAAAGATTTGCGAGGGAAGTCGAAACCCTTTGGCAGCACATTAATATTGCTTGCGGGAGATTTCAGGCAAACATTACCTATAATACCTAGATCAACTCCTGCAGACGAAATGAATGCTTGCCTGAAAAATTCTAATTTATGGGCACACGTAAAAACATTAAAATTAACTACAAATATGCGTGTCCGATTGCAAAACGATGACTCTGGTCAAACATTTTCAGATCAATTGCTGGCAATGGGAAACGGAAAGCTCCCAGTAGACTCAATTTCAGGACGTATACAACTACCTGCTGATTTCTGTAATTTAGTGACGTCCAAAAATGAATTGATTGAAAAAGTATTTCCGAATATTCTAAAAAATTATAAAAATAATAAATGGCTAATTGAAAGAGCGATTCTCGCACCCAAAAATATAGACGTCCACGAAATCAACAATATTGTTTTGACAAAGATTCGAGACCAGGCAGTCCTTTACAAGTCAGTCGACACAGTTTTGGAACCAAATGAAGCGGTTAATTATCCATCTGAATTTTTAAATTCCATAGATCTTTCAGGGTTTCCACCACACGTGCTACAACTAAAAATAGGTGTACCAATAATACTTTTAAGAAATATAAACCCACCAAAGCTTTGCAATGGCTCTCGACTTGCCGTAAAAAAAAACAATGGAAAACCTAATAGAGGCCACAATCTTGACAGGGCCTTTTGAGGGTGAGGCTGTTTCTTATTCCTCGCATTCCCATGATTCCAACAGATCTGCCTTTTCAATTTAAAAGATTGCAATTCCCAATTCGATTAGCATTTGCAATCACCATTAACAAAGCTCAAGGTCAATCATTAGAAAAATGTGGTATAGATCTTAATACTGATTGTTTTTCCCATGGACAATTGTAAGTTGCATGTTCGAGGGTCGGTAAACCAGACAATCTATTTATATGCAGCGACAATTGGACAGCGAAGAATATTGTATATTCGCAAGTTTTACGCAGTTAATTTGTATTTTGGAACCAAATGAAGCGGTTAATTATCCATCTGAATTTTTAAATTCCATAGATCCTTCAGGGTTTCCACCACACGTGCTACAACTAAAAATAGGCGTACCAATAATACTTTTAAGAAATATCAACCACCAAAGCTTTGCAATGGCACGCGACTTGCCGTAAAAAAACAATGGAAAACCTAATAGAGGCCACAATCTTGACAGGGCCTTATGAGGGTGAGGCTGTTCTTATTCCTCGCATTCCCATGATTCCAACGGATCTGCTTTTTCAATTTAAAAGATTGCAATTCCCAATTCGATTAGCATTTGCAACCACCATCAACAAAGCTCAAGGGCAATCACTAGAAAAATGCGGTATAGATCTTAATACAGATTGCTTTACCAATGTACAATTGTATGTTGCATCTTTGAGGGTCGGTAAACCTGACAATCTATTTATACGCACAGACAATGGGACAGCGAAGACTGTTGTATATTCACAAGTTTTACGTAGTTAATTTGTATTGTATCTATCTATCTATCTATCTATATAAAAACGAGTTGTGTGTATGCATGTTTGTTTGTTTGTAAAAAGAGCGTTTGCATATGACGTCATTATTAGTACATACGGCTTTGTATATGGACAGACAATGGGAAAGCCAAGAATGTTGTATGTTCGCAATTTTTACGTAGTTTGAAACACATATATAAATCTATCTATATTCAAAGGTGGGACACAGGGACACAACTACAATGGCGCGTAACTAATATGGCGCGTAACGACTTACGCGCGCGGGGGGGCTTGGGGGGGCGCGAAACGCCCCACCAACTAGGTGTTGGGGTGGCGCGAAGCGCCACCCCAACAGCTAGTTTTTATATATATAGATAGATAGAAGATATAGATAGATACGTCAGTTGAAAAACATGACGTTAGTCGACGCACAAACATGACGTCAGATATATATATATCTATATATATAAAAATAAGTTGTCTGTCTGTCTGTGGATCTGTGGATCTGTGGAGCAGGTGACGTCATGTTTCGGCTGACGTCATGAAATTAGTTGCCGTCATTTTTGCTTTGAAGGTGACGTCATTCAAGTTATATAAGACATATGTTCGCGTAGAAATCTATTAATGTTTAAGTTTACAATGACTGATGAAGATGCTCAAAGAGTCTATGCCAAAAAACTTGCTGCTGATAGAGAAAGTCAGAAAAGAAAGCGTGCCGAGGAACTACCAGAGCAACGCGAAAGCAGACTTGCTGCTAAAAGAGAAAGTGAAAAAAGAAGGCGTGCCGAGGAATCAAAAGACCAGCAGGGAAACCGGCTTGAGGCTGATAGAGAAAGAAAGAACAGAAAGCATGCCGAGGAACTACCAGAGCAACGCAGAAGCAGACTTGCTGCTAAAAGAGAAAGTGAAAAAAGAAGGCGTGCCGAGGAATCAAAAGACCAGCAGGGAAACAGGCTTGAGGCTGACAGAGAAAGAAATAACAGAAAGCATGCCGAGGAACTACCAGAGCAACGCAGAAGCAGACTTGCTGCTAAAAGAGAATGTGAAAAAAGAAGGCGTGCTGAGGAATTACAAGAACAGCAAGAAATCAGGCTTGCTGCTGATAGAGAAAGTAAGAAAAGAAAGCGTGCCGAGGAATCACAAGAACAGCAAGAAATCAGGCTTGCTGCTGATAGAGAAAGTAAGAAAAGAAAGCGTGCCGAGAAATCAGAGCAATCTGAAAGTTATCGCCTGGCATTCAGGTACAACCCAGTCGATGATTATAGCTTGAGTAGATGTGTTCAAATCGGGACAATGTCTAAAATTTGTCCCTATTGCAAGGCCTTGAAATTCAATGGTGAAACAATGGGAATGTGTTGCGCCTCAGGAAAAGTTAAACTTCCTCTATTGGCTGCACCACCAGAGCCATTGAAGACTTTCCTTACTGGAACTACGTCAGAATCTAAGCGTTTTTTGTCAAAAATCAGACAATACAACTCATGTTTCCAAATGACGTCGTTTGGAGCCCAAATCGAAAATCCAGATCAATTTATGTCTACTTTCAAAGTAAAAGGGCAAATTTATCATAAAGCAGGGTCCCTTCTACCATTCTCAGGCGAGAATCATAAATTTTTACAATTGTACTTCATCAGTGATAGAAATTCTGAATTGAATGCACGTTGCGAAATTTCTCCCAACGTTGAAAGGACAATCGTTTCCCAATTGCAACATCTTTTCCACGAAAATAATAATTTAGTGCGTCTGTTCAAAACAGCCATCGATTTGATGCCTACTGATACTCATAAAATTGTTATTTCCGCTGACAAAACGCCTCCTGGCCAAAATGTGCGTAGATACAATGCTCCGACTATCGACGAAGTGGCAATCGTTATGGTCGGTGATCAGTTTTTACCTCGAGATATTATTCTACATAAGCGAAACGCTCAGTTGTTAAGAATTGCTGAAACTCATCGATGCTACGATGCCCTACAATATCCTATCATTTTTTGGGATGGAGCCGACGGCTATCACTTTAATATTAAATTGATGAATCCAGCCACTAACAAAGAAATGAATAAGAAATGCAGTGCAATGCATTATTATTCCTATAGACTAATGATTCGGCAGGATGAAGAAAATTATATTTTAAAATGCCGTGAATTGTTTCACCAATTTGTCGTGGATATGTATGCTAAAATTGAATCAGAACGTTTGCTATATATCCGCCTGAATCAGACCAAGCTCCGCTCTGAACAATACATTCATTTGCGAG